>NW_019174733.1:2144412-2365308 GCF_002260705.1 Seriola dumerili | reverse complement strand
AAAGCAATTAGTTAAAAGTGGACTAAATCTGCATAATGAGCTTTACGAGTGGGAGAGACGAAGGAGGGGGATCAGACCTCTGCAGCAAGAGCAGAGAAAGATGAGATGAGTGGAAGAGAAGGGATGAAGGCTCACTGCTGAACATCATGAGCAGTTCTTATTAGTGGTAGGCCAATTTCACCACCTAAAGGTCAGGGTGAGGCACAGGTGTGGTCAACATTACAAACTCAATATATCATAAAAAGACCATGATGCTTTGCTTGTCTTCTCTATATTTAAATGTAGCTTATTGTTTTTGATTTTGTTATCTGTAAACTCCACCTTTCCCTTTCTCTTTCTTTTTTTCAGGCTTACTCACATGCACACATGTGCATTTATTGAATAATAGCCCACACAAAACAATATATTCTTAGACAGTCTGTGTTATTTGGCATGCCAGGTCAGCATGAATAAAGCAACAACTTCCATGTAGCAATAGTTGCCTACAACAGAAATGACAGAATAATTACTCTCTATAAGAATGGATTATTTCAAAGAATGACCCTCCCCCTGCACATGATGTGGATAACAAATGCTGAATCCATTAACTCTAAAGTGAGGAGCATAACAGACTGTGAAAATTTTGTCACAGTCCCTGCATGTTTGACACTATGATACTCTGCATACAATTCTCTAAGCTCCCACATTTCTGTACACAGTAAGTAAACATAAATACATGACGTACATATAGTAGAAAATTAAATATCAGAGCTCTTGTGGTGATTCATTTAAATTAATATATGAAATACAGTTTGCCCACCCAGTTCAGATGTGCTTTTTGGACTTAGAAAAATATAATAACCACATCCTCCAGGCTGTTTTGTGGACTAAAACTGGAAAATGACCAAAATGCAACTAAAACTAATGTGTTTTTGTAAAAAAAAAAAATAATAATAAGACTAAAGCCAATTCATAATCATGTGCTATAAGCTTAGCTCTGTACCGCCTGTTTAAAGGGGCTATTTGTAAATTTTCTCTGCTGCCGATTGTGGTTTTTTGCTGGGAGGGGATGGTGGTGACTGTCGCTTGACAAGAACTTCAGCCATTGTTGTTCTTATAATACAAGAGGTTACAATATGTCGTCTGAGCAGCACTACGTCTTTCGGACAGATTGAAGGCTAGCTGGTAAGCGTGCTAACTTCAGTCGAAGTAAAGACGTCAGAGACAAGAGTTGACAGTGGTGTTACTTTCCACCACTAGAGACAGCTCTTGGTGACTAAATGAATAAAGTCTGATGTTGAAGTTGTAACTTTTCTTCTACACTGGTTTGTAAACAGATTTTGATGCTAAAGTTGACTATGTAGCAATAGCAAAACTTGCAAATAGCTACTTTATGGTATATTTAAGTTTTAGATTATTGGCTGTGGAGGAATTACAAAAGATATCTGAAAATGGACTTGCTGAAGCCTAAAGTCGTTAGTTAAATCTATTTTCATGAAAAGAAAGCTTCCCTTTAAACACATTATATCCCACTATCTGTCCTAGCCTGTCCTTCTCCAAAACTGATTCATTCGCAAATACATCAGGAGCCTTTCTACAGACTTCCCTCACAGGCCCACAGGGAATAATTGTCTTTTTGAAACAAAGTGCACCTATGTTACTGTGTTGAAAAGCCTTTTCCATCCTTACAAATTTTAACCTGATGTTTCCAAGTCTTCAATTTAAAGTACAAAATAGTTTGCTTGTCAGTACCTTCCAAAATGCCTTACATGAAGAAAAAAAATTACTCTCAAGCTTTTTGTCATCTGTCAGTCTTACAGTTAACAAAAACTAGTGGTTTAAGGTGAGGGGAAGATCACCTTTATGACAGCATTTTCCTCAACTGAGAGAGGGAGGTCATTATTGCAAGAGGAGGTCACTTGTTAGGAAAATGGAAACATACAGTTGGTTGTTTTGACATTGTGAACCAACACTGTGAACCAAAGACCTAAGAAGTCATTTCTCTGAGTGGCACAATCACCCAAAAGTAATGCACTTTGAGTTGCCATGTTTCATAGTACAACAAGCAAGGTTGACAAGAGGGCAGAAGATGCTTGAAATAATTCACAGAACTTGTCATTTTAAAAGGTCATGCTGGAAGCATTTCAGTCTGGAATATTAACTTTCCAGACACTATCACCTCACTTCACCTCAGTTTGTCCTGGGCTTCATTCAACAAAACATGTGTCCTTGTAGTAGACACAATTGTGTCAGTATACAGTCTTTGATTATGAATAGAAAGTAATGGATCCAATTTAATGAGATGTTATAGGACTGACTAAACCCCCAAGGACATAAATTTCATGTTAAATTCATCAACTATACTGTAGTGACAAGGAAGTGTTAGTTATAGTACTTGGCATTCAACTGGATTAAGGCGGATGTCTACCAAGGGTGTTATCAATGTCAAATAGGCAATAGTTTTATGAGTATAAACTTTATAGGAATATATTTAGAGGTAAATCTTTTGACTGTAACGGTGCATCTGTAAGCTGTTTGCTGTTGCTAAAAATTCACGACTTGTTTTATATCTCAACAACTTGACGTCTGTATCAATTGTCTGGATGCAAAGTCAGATTGATAACATATTAAAACAAACCACTAATACAGTATGTGTGTATATGTTTATGACACTGTTTCCGACTAGTATTGTTTTAAGTTTAGTTAGATAATACTTCTCATTTCATGCGAGTTACACACATACAACATTTTCTCCTTATTTTTCTTGTTTACCCTCTTATCCCCCAGGAGGAGAAGCTATTTCCAAAGCCAGCAAACCAGAACACTTAATTTTCTATTACTCTGAGGGCCCCTCCATGGCACCAGAGAGGCTCATTGGATTTGTGCTGCAACTGTCCAGGTCACAATAAATGACCAGTGCAATAGAGTGTAAAAAATAAGGTTTGCCACAGCACGAGAGAGTAACAACAGGGACATAACATATATAGTGCTATTATTAATTAACCTTTTGTTTTAGTTGAATTAATAATAAAGAATCTGTTACATTTTTATCTATATACCTGGCTTTATTAGATCACAGTGTAGGTCAAAGGGAAGATCTATATCAATGGGACAAGTACAATATCACTGACAAACAATAATAGCGAAGTAAATATTATGTTTTTTGTACTGTAAAATGTCTCCTTCCATTGTCTTTTTTGATAACTCTTTGCTTAAAGTAATCAATTTTCTATATCATCACGGTGTCTTCATGTCTGACAATGAGACCTCTGACCCATGCAGACAGTAAGTTAAAGATGTTATTGACAAAAGCCCCCTATAGTACTTGAGCTGGTGAGATTGTTATTGATGGATTGTCTTGAANTATGTTTTTTGTACTGTAAAATGTCTCCTTCCATTGTCTTTTTTGATAACTCTTTGCTTAAAGTAATCAATTTTCTATATCATCACGGTGTCTTCATGTCTGACAATGAGACCTCTGACCCATGCAGACAGTAAGTTAAAGATGTTATTGACAAAAGCCCCCTATAGTACTTGAGCTGGTGAGATTGTTATTGATGGATTGTCTTGAAAGGTTGATGAGACCTTGTCCACATGTTCAGCTATGCTTACTTGTCCTTCTCCTCTTCCTCTCTGATGTTATAGAGGGGCTAAAATCTGGCCTTGGCAGGTTGTCATCGCTATGCCGTTCACATCTTAGGAGGGTAGAGCCACGCTAACAGATCATGACACAGTGGGATGAATGTTTTCCTGTTCGATTTTATGCCTGGTGGGGCTGAAGTCAGAAAACATTTTGCTCAGCAGGATGTGATGCAGGCTTGAAGAATAGAATGACATGCATACACCACATACTTAATTATGTCCTGTAACATTACCATGCTCAAGTTTTACATGAGAAACTGCTAATTATTAATTAACTGGATTATTTTTCTTACCCTATAGTCTATTGTTACATGTCCAGCACTGTAAAGGGTCCTTTTGCTGATAACCAATAAAGATTTAAATAGCTATTGCTTTACATCACATAATTAACATTCTCAGTGTGTCAACGGCAAGACAGCAAATTGTTATTTACCTCAACGTGTTGGCAACCCTGCTGAGCAGGTCGTACTGTAGCTCTGTGAATCATGTCAGTTTCATGATTGATGACTGAGAGCAAAAATGGAGTCAATTAGAAAACAGCCATGGCCTTATGTAAATGCTGAGCTCCATCAGTTGATTTTAAAGGATGTACATGTTATATTTATGCTGAACCTAAGAGTTTGTATGTATAAAAGTAACAAATAAAACAATAAAAATCTGACCAATTTTAAGAACAATGAATAATAAGATTGTTCTTTAAAATAAAAACACACAACTTCCTCTCAGTTCACACCCTGTGGTTTAGAGCTACCTGTGACACTGTATAACAAAGGTCAATGGACAAATGGGCACTTATTCATTTAAGCTGTTAAAGGAACAGTATTGATCAAATTGTTCTCTAGTGAGCACAAACTGAGCCTGAAATCAGAATCATTATTCGTGACCAGCCAAAGATTTGCTGTCACAGGAGGTCTGCAAAGCTGTGGGCCATGTGAAGGTAGAAAAGTACACGATAGGTGGCCTTAACAGCCCTGGTTTGTTGTCTAATCGTCATTTGTCCACTGAACATGCTAGCTCCCAGCAACACCTATACCCACCTGCTGATCTGCCAGAGGAGATTCTTGCCGGTTTCTTGATGAAATTGGGGGAACTTCTTTCCCGTCAAGGAAGAGCAATAGTGCTCTGATATCTGTCTGTTAGATAGAGCCAGGAGATGGTTAGCTTAGCTTAGCATAAAGAAAAAACAACTTTTTGTCTTTAAACCACTAACTTTGCCACTTAGGAGGAGGAATGCCGTTTTGTGGAGAAACTATGGATGTATGGAACATACTGAAAATAGAGTGATGTCTGGATCTGGTCTGGATCACCATTTGTGACTGCAGCTGTCCTCCACGAGGAAGCAAACTACAAGCCTTTAGAGCCACCTTTCAAGCCCACAGGCTTTGCGTTTACAATGCTCAAAGGTCAAATATCAGTGGATTTGTTTCTTTAAAATAGTTTAATACAGAAATGGCTGCCATGTCACAATAAGTGGCATCATAGGGCACTGTATTTGTTGAATCACATTAACGGGTGAGAGTTCTAATAAATGGATGGAACAATTTGGGTACCAATAAATGCTGATGTCTGTAAATTAAATTCCCATTAAAGGAAAAGAAGGATGTCTGTGTTAGGAAGGCAGTTTGCAGTATGAGCCAGCTACATTTAGCAAGGAAAAGAAAGAAGCAACTTCTTGTTAATGTCAAATGTAGCTTCCTGGACAGACTCATCTTGTTGGATCTGCTTCTTTTGACAGTCAAACTGGTCGACAATATAAGGAAAGCTTTTTATACACCACACAGCCTGAAGTTGTAACATGAAGTGTTGTGAAGTTCAAGCCAAGCACATTTAAGAAGAGGGGGAGAGAACGTTATAACTTTTTGTTCATGTCAGATTTAGCTCTCTGGATAGACTCACTGTGCTGGATCAACTCCTGATGAAACTGAGAGGAGCTGGGCAGACAGGTCATGAGACAGACCCATCACTGTCCCACAGATGAAAATCACACACACACACACAGGTCAGACTGTATACAGCCTGGTGGGAATGCAACATCATACCCCTTTTACATGTAAAGTGAATTATCAACATCAAGTAATTTTGCATGTCTTTGACTTATCTAGACTTTTTAAATGCTATATATCAATAGTAATAATCACTGTTTTAACTATGGGGAGACAGTAGTTGGAGTCTGTCTAACAGAGAATGAGTAACTGGCTGAAAGATGTCAAAGGAGGATGACTCAGACTCTTAAAAGCAAGTGATGGTAGACTGTTGAAGATGGTGAAATGATGGCACATTTATTCTGAAAGACCCATTAAAAGAACTGTAAAGTTGTGAATTGACATACATGCATTGTTTATGGTTGTGATGTCGACAGAAAACAAGAGTTATTGGTCAAAACATTGTATATGGCTGGACCACATCTTTGGCTATTTGCATTCTGTCTTCTGTCAGCTGGTTTCAGTTTGCTTCTCTCCTACTTTCTGTGATCACATATACATTATTTCAATACAGCTGAATTTCCAATAAAATTAAAAAAAAAAAAAAAAATTAATATAAAAAAAATGCTCACTCAGAAAATTACAAGCTCATTCACATCAGCTGTTGCCAACATAGAGAGGTGTGCCTGCTGGGAAACTCCGACCTCGAATAGTAGCAACTGTCTTTTATGGAAAGCAGCTAAGATTAGTCCAAAATGTCGTTAGATTTGTCGCTAGGTGCTTCTTTCCTTCAGGGTGGATATCACGACTCATATTGAAAGAGCAATGGCCAATAGAGAAAGTCCATCACTCAACTGACAGACCAATAGTGTAACTTCATCACTCAGTCAGTCAGTCACTCTCAGTCATTCTCATATATGACTGCCCCTGCTGTTGCAGTCCAGCCAAAAATACACAACAGTTACAAAGGGTTTAGGAATAAATATGCTGGACATTGTTGGACGAAAAAATCATTTTATGGTCTGAGGAATACATACCAGGTTCCTGCTGTTTGATGAGAGGAATAAAGGATAAGGATAATCCTGATTTCATGCAAAACATCATGCAGTGGATCAAAAGTCTACATTTGCACATGGAATGGAGTGTGAATTCGTGGCAGATTGAGCCCCTTGATAAAAGTCAAGTATTGGCAGAATACTACATCTAGACATCACTGCCAGTCAAGTGTGTGTGTCCCTTCTCTTCATGGCAGGAGTGCATACACCTTCTTTTAATTACATTATTTTTGTGAGCAGCATAATTCCTGGTGCCCAACAAAAAGATTCATTCTAGAAATGTGAGAATGAATTAATATTACAGGATTGCTTTGTGAAATGTGCTATAATTAAAACCAATCTCAAAATTATCTGCATTTACAGAAGTCAAGTGAAAATCCAGTATTCATTCTTAACTTTTCAATAGGTGATTCAGCCTAATGATGATAGTCTATGTAACCCACCTGGTGCATAATTCCACTCAGTAGGTATATCCAGTATCTAGGTTATATGAGGAGACTGGCATATAATGAGGCAGAGAAGCAACTTGTGACATTACTAAACCTCCCTCAATAACTTACACCAACAACAGATTTCTTGCTTTTTTGTGTTTGACTGTATTGTATTATTTTTTCCTTGCTTTCCTTGTCTTAATCCCTTTCAGTTATTAGAGCAACAACCTTTCAAATGTCCATTCATTTGCAGTTATTGGAACCATAACTTGCCACACACTCTTTCATTTCAAAGTTCTGAAAGTTGACCTTAGTAAGAAAACAACAAATAAAGACAAAAAAACATGAGCTCTGAAAAAATGAAATAGTCTGTACCCACAATATCCACTGTAATGTGAAATCAGTCTCTGTTAATTAACTCTATTTAGTGTCTGCACTCAAATTCCTACCTCCACCCAGGGTTAGGAAAACTGTTCTTGTTCTCAGGATGAAGATGATGAAGATGGTGAGATATGAGGAATGATGAAGATCCTGCAAACGGTGAGAAGGTGGTGATGAGGGAGGTAGAAATCCAGGAGGCATTGGGGTGATGGCAACTCGAGCCGCACAGTTCAGTCTGGAATAAGTTCTCAAAGGAAAAAAAAAACAAAACAACCTGCACAAGACGTGCAGAGCAATCGTTTAGTTGTCCATATTACTTAATTCAGTCATTTTTTTAAACTTATTTCCATAACTATACATCTTAACAACATATAATCTCTAATTTATCATGGAATTTACCTCACTTGTCCAGGTGAATAAAACATAACAACCACAGCAAAGATAGAAAATATGTGACATCCAAATCGCTGTTTACCTGCATCTGAATAATTAATAACCAACCATTAACTCAACAGTTTTCCATATTTATATAATTCAACAATGTAAAGCAAAACCACACAAGTGATATTCTGAGTGCTAATTTGCTAATTACCAATCAACTAACTCACCTGAATGCTCAAGGGGTCGGCAGCTCCGTGGCCTCTGTGTTTAGCCAGCTAGCTAACTAAGTCAGTGGAAAGTTAAATACAAACGCCGGTTTGAGCCGGCAGCTCCGTAGCTTCTGTGGCTATTTAGCTAACAGCTAACTCACTGGGGTTCTCAATATAAATGCCACTTGAGTCGGCAGCGCCGTAGCTGTTGCGACACACTCTGATCTCTCTTTTATGTCGATTCCCTTGTTACTCTTTCCACTTTTTCCAAGTGATAACCGTCTTTTATCAACTTTCCTGCATAGGAGCTATCGGCTGCCCTGTGTTGGTCTCTGTTTCTCTCCAACATGAATAAAAACGTGCCACTCCCACACTCACTTCACTCGCCACAGTACGCCACTAGGGGGTGCTAATCTACCATAGTAACTGAGGGAGTAACTAATGAAATATTGTCAGATCTGTTTGATGACCTTAAACGAGACATTATAATAATGATTATATTTCAATGTTCTTTTAAATTTAAATAAGATGATAACTGTGACTAGACATCTGCTGACACTGACATATTAACATAATGTGAGGATATGACTACCTCAGACTACAGGCCTACACTACATAACCCTTGACCCATGACCCCTTAGCACTGCATGGATACTGTTATAGCATGATCCCCTTGGTTCGGAAACCAAGAAACCAGGTAGGTGTAGGGGAACTGAAGGGATTGTGTAAAACCAATGGCCTTTTTTAAATTTAAACATTCCTGTATTCTCTATTCTGAAAATATTTGTATTAATTAATGTCAATAATACTTCTTAGTTCTGCACTATATATATATTTCCCTTTTTCAGGTAGGAGAAATAGGCTATATGAAGTATAGTCTGTGAAGTATAGGAAAATACATGGCTTCAGAGCAAGTGGGAAAAATAATCTTCCGGAGGAACAGTGATGTGTAAACACTTGAGTCTCACTGGGAAAGAGCCCACTCGAGCCTAATAATGAGAGGCTACCCGGTGGCAGGAAAATATATGTGTTTGAAAATGTTGTTTATTTGTACAACCTAATAGCAGGTTCTCCAGGAAAGTGAGGTATGGGGGGAAAAACACCCATGCGCTAACTGACACTTCACCCACAGGGGCCAGAGCACAGAGACTAATGGGTACAATAAGCAAGGACCCTGATAATGGGAAAATAAACATTTCCCAGCATCAAACAACAGCCTGTGAGAAAATTAGCATAAAAGGCGACAATCTTCATAACCTGTCAATATAGTAAACAAGAACCTAATGGCCCGATCGGGAGACACATGAATAAGCTTACTGTAAAACAATAAGAGTTACACACATCATGCAATAAGGTTGATAAGAAAGAAGGTCAGCATATGCAATTCAAAGTAAATGTGTTCCAGACAATATCTCATTACTACTGTGCCTACTTTACAGGCTAATGGTTTGGAGCTTGTTAAATTGTGTATGTGATTCAGAATGTGAATGGCCTTTTTAGGTCACTGCTGTGAGTTCATATAAAATTGTTATAAGCACTCAGTTGGTCAGGATTCCCTCCATAATGGAAACAATGCCCGCTGATTTCACCACCCCAGCAGCAAGAGGTGGGAAGTAAATAAGTAAAGTAAACGTTCCACCCTCTGCTGGCACTGATGTGCTCCACTATACTGCTGGTTCACACCCGATTGCAACAATATAATGCACTGCTACAGTTTAAAGAATGAGACTGGCAATGCTCTATAGTTTGTAACTGTCAACAAATACCATGAAAGGACCAAGACCTACAGTGTATAAGTCCATCTCTCAATACTGTCTAACTTTCTTAGCATGATAGTAGCTCAAAGCCATGAAAGCCATGAATGCAGTTTCCACTGTTCATCAATAGAATGGGCTGTAACCCCAAAGTAGCTATGATGTCAAGCAGTCACCAGTAAGTACAACTGTCACTGTGAACTCCAACTCTGTTGCTAGTTTTCCCACTTCGTTTCATACAGCTTATGTATCCTAGTGACAACTGTGAATCTCGAGGGCAGCTCTTAAGTTGAGCCGTTGGGCGCAATCCGAATTATGTCACACAGACCTTTGTCCTCTGCTACAAAAATTGGCCAGCCTGCTGTAGCTATCCATTTAGAGTATAGAGCGACTTCTGATATAATCTGAATCACATGAAGGCTGAAGCAGCGTTCAATCAATTTGTAGCTTCAACCACAGTTGATACATGTCGGTCAATCAGAACCTGCTTTAATATATCTATTATTCATAATCTTCTACCTTAAACATCTAGAAATATACATAAAAGCTCTTGAGGCATAGTTATTAACCAAATGAGGATACATTACTGTGACTGCTGTAAATTATTTCCACCCATGTCTCTCAGATCTCTTGGCAATATCTTGGAGACAGGGTATAGATACATATGGATGATATCATTGTGTGTATTATGCAAAAAATCTTCATTGGCTTGGTCGTGAGTCCAAGTCAAGTCATTAAGGTCACATGGCTGTTATGTGAGAACTATCTGTGTTAACTGCCTAAGGGATGGCAGGATGGCATTGAAAGTTGCTAATAAGCAGTGTCACCACCTCCCCCTCTGGGTTGTTTGAGTTTCTTGATAGATTAGTGGCCTATCCATTATGTATCATGCCTCTTAACCCTGTGTGCTGTAGACTCAAGCAATGCACGACCCCAAGCAGTATAAGTGGGTTAGTAATGTGCAGATGGCCGTCTTCACTCCTCTTTCAAAACAATCTTTGGTCTCAACATGTGTGGCATGTGGTCATCAGAGAACTGTTCCCTGTCCTTTAGATGTAAGGTAAACTACTGAATCATGACATGAAGAGAAGTTGAAAGTGTCAGCTGACATTTCCAGCATGAAAGCACATGGTTCCAACCCTTACCGCATAAGAGAGAAGAGCTCAGACGCTTCGCAAGAACTTGGATTATCAGTGAAATGTACAGTCGATGTGTTTTGGAGAGAAACTCTTTGCAGCAGTCTTTTACCCCAAAGTGATGATTCTTCTCGATAGTGATGATGAATCTGAAGCAGTAATGTCAATTCCCTTCAGCAGTCACCAAACAACAGTTGAAGACAAAACATCAAGTGACACACAATACAGTACAATGAAAGAGCCCTGACCGCGTGGTTGCGAGATGATGTTAAACTCTTTAGGGCCTCCAATGTTCAGCTGCCCATGAACATATTTGAGGCCAGGGCTTCAGTGGTGGTAATGCTGTCAGGTGTTGTAAGTTAGGATGGCCTGCCTTTACCTGTTAGTCCTGTGATGATCCGGTTCCCTTCCCTCAGCAGTTTCCTAGCAATTAGTCATATTGGACAACTGTGCACCTCATATTGTACATTCAGTGCCATTGCAGAGTAGTGTGCACTCTTTGCAGTGAGGTGTAAACCAAAGATGTGATGGTCAGAATGGTGGATAGGTGTCATATTTAAAAGTCAGATTTTCATGCAGGTAATCAGTGTTTGCAACCTCTCACAGCCCTGTCATTAAAGTTTGCTTTTTTATGAAGTGTAACCGAGATCTTTCCACAGGTTTTGCAGAATTGTCCAATATCATGTATGAATACCAATTTTTCAAATTTAAGAGCCAGAGAATAAAAGATTTATTCTAACACATGTATATATAAACTATGTGAGATGCATTTTGGGCTGTGACAATTAAGGTATGTATCTCCAAAATGTTGTTACAACGGTTTTGCTACAATTTTATTCAGAGGCAGGCACATAGGGACATGTAAAATTCATGAACTAGCTGGGTTCTTAACACATGTTCAACAATGGGATTTAAAATTAAAAATAGATGAATGTCATAAGTACATCTATAAACAAATCCCTGCATGATTCTGAGAGAATAACACCGCAACCTGTAGCTTACTGTTCATTTGTTTTTCTGTAGCTATGGTGGAAACTTTTCAACAGTTCTTCATATAGTCATTGTGCATTTCTATTTTATCCACAGGAAAGATATAAATATATAAATACATTATTTATAGGGACTCAGCACTAGTGGTGGAAACAGCCCTTGTGTTTTAAAGAATCTTTCTGGGTGTTTACTGTGGCACTTGTTCTAGTGTAGTGTTTTCCAAAAGGACTAACAGATAAGCCACTCTTGATTCTATTGGTTTCTAAGAAGAAACCCAGAGCACAAACAAATCTGTAAGAAACCGGGGATGTTTGAAAAAAAAAAGCCAGTGAAGCAGGTGTTCTTTAGCCCCTCACTATGTCTGCACATAACAAGGTTTGTGATAATGGTCACAAAGCTGTAGGCTTTACAACTGATAATGAATGTAACCATGGATGTTACAGGCAACTAACATACAGCACAGGAAAAAGGACAACTGAAGTACAACTTAAGTAAGTAAGTAAGTAAGTAACCTTTTTTCCCCCAGTGACTCATTATTTATTACCATAAGCACACATGAAATGCATTAATCTACAAATAAAACATGCAAGAAAATGTACTGATTCCTTTCAATGACACATAATCAAGAGAAAAAAATATTTTTAAGACATTCAAAATATGTTCTTGCTGGTTCTTCAAAGGAACCTTCTTCATACTCTTCATTCCACAAAATGACAACTCGACTAAAAAATATAAATAAAAATTTCTTAGAGGCAAAAAACATGAATAGAAAACACAAAAATTGAATTACAACAGCAATGGCCAATGCAATGATTTTTACTTTAGTGTCAAGCATCATTTGACCTTTCTGAAAATCAATTTCATCTAAACATATACAGGCAATACAAACATTGACCTCATATACAGTAGGTAGCCAACACCATGGATCAGTTACAGCAGCAGCTGCTATTATTTTTAAGTCTTCTGTATATCTTATACATGCAGTATGCTTCAACATTTCACAATACACTGTATAGTCACAGTATGCACAACAATTACATTCTAGTAATACCCCAAATAGAAATACTACATGTACTGCTGACCAAGAAAATTTGAGCTATGTTGCCCTTTAATCAATGTACTGTACTGTATATGGGGTTTGACCTTTCCTGCTGCTTCATAATGCTTGTAATCTTTCCAAAATAGGATTTAAACATGAGAGAAATGCACCATGTCAAAATCATTTCCTTCAGTTATGTAGTGTCTGTATGTCAACAGTCCAAATTTCAACTGTTAGATTACAGATTTTCTTCTCTTCACCTCAGGTGAATACATTCGATCTCCTCTGTTACAGGCATGGAGGAGGTCCTCATATCCATCTCATCCACAGTCTTACTGGGGGCATATGTCGATCTCCAGCGCAGAAGTACAATTTTCTTCAAGTGCTTAACCGTGTTGTTCTTGACGCTGACAAAACAGAAGGTATTTATCATGCTGTTGCTCATGGCAATGCACTCAATGATGTAGAAGGCCACCAGTGAGTTCTTCTGGCGGGAGATGAGTGTTGGATGGAAGTCTCGCAGGATGGTGAAGCCGTAATATGGCGCCCAGCACAGGATGTAAGCTGTCAAGATCCCGATCAGGACCATCACTGTCTTGCGGCGACAACGCAGCCTCTTCCTAATCTGCTCCGTCTGGAAACCTGGGACATTCTTGAACCAGAGCTCGCGGGAGATTTGGGTGTAACACATCGCCATGACGATCACAGGCCCAACAAACTCCACGGCAAAAACAAACAAGAAGTAGGACCGGTAGTAGGCCTGCTGGTCCACAGGCCAGATCTGGGCACAGAAAACTTTGTGAGTGGTTGGGGTGGTGCCGCCCTGAGGGTACATGGTCTCAGAGGCAAAGTAGGCAGAGGGAACTGATATCAGAATGGGAACAATCCAAACTCCTGTTATCAGGCAGTAGGCGGTTTGGTACTTCATACGAGGCCTGAGGGGATGGACTATCGCCATGTACCTGGAAGAACACAGACATTTTGTTGTATTGAAAAGGCTGGGAATACATAATACAGTCCAAACAGCCTATTTAGCAGTATAAATGCTGTGCAGACTCAATACATTTGGCAAATGGCTCACTCATGGAAGTTCATTACACCATGGTCCATTATTCAGTGAACTGAATTTTTCATATTAGTTGAAGTTCATTTTTATGGAGTCAAAAGTATGGAGGCTTTTTGTTCCTTAAGGGCACAATCTGTAATTCATCTGTAAATCGAGAAGGTGGCACTGAAATAATGGCCATTGAATTGATTCGCAGGTCACATAAATGCGTGAACCTACATAAAAAATGTAGGTTATTCATGTTTTTCATATGTTCCTATATTAAGTTTCATATTTTCATTTACAATATGTTTAGAACGAAAAAAACTGCCTTCTTTAATATCAATAGCTCATCATCTTCAATGTGGATACACTTGACAAATATACAGTACAAGTGAAATGTTTGGACACACCTTTCCATTCACTTGAACGAAAAAGTTAGAATGTATATATAAATCACAAGTTTTTTTACATACATTATGCTGACATCTAGATTTTACATGCAAATGTCATACTGTCATTCAGTGTGGGAAAAGCAACTTAAAGAAGTGGTTCATTTTTACAGGTGAGATGCAAAGATTAATATGAATCGAATTTTTCTGCATGAGGTATAGAGATTAAGTTTGGATTTGTAAAGAGTGGGAATGGGAGAAACACCTACAGTATCTAGCCTGGCTCTGACATAGTTAAACAATATACCTACCACTGACTGTAAAACTGCCTTGTTTACATGATGTATCTGGTTTGTTTAAGATACACATAAACTGAAATGAAAAAAACAATTTTAAATTCTCACAGCCAATGGTTTTCTGTGCTGAGGAGGCAAAAAACTGATTAATACACTTTTAAGTTTTCAAATTAAATTTTAGATTACAGATGGTCCAATCTCTGTTTGGTGTCTAATTTGATTAAATGCTTTTTAAATGTGTTAGTTAATAGTTAAAATTAATTATTCTGTAATTATTCTCATTCTTTTCTGTCTTGATCAAATGACCGAAAAATATTTTCAGACAAAAATAGTCTTTTGATACTTATTTTCTGATGTTGTTGTCCTATTCAATTCCATTCCACAGCTTTATTGTGCACACATCCCTTGAATATTTAACATTTAAATATACTGCGCACCATCCACAAAGTAGTAAATGATTACCCAGTAGTTTGGCACTGGGTGGATTCTCTATAACAATAAGCTGCAGACAGTAAGCTGTTGCTTTTTGTCAACACTAAAAAGCTCACACAATTTCTGGAAGATTATTGACGGAACAATAATTTAAAATAATTACATTGGCACACTGAACACATTATCCAGCCTCAATGTTATGTTTGGGGCACAAATCAAACAACACTCCTGACAAGGCATCTATAATGTGAACCATACTTCTTTGTGAATCTGTGGGTGTTGTGCGCATTCAGGCACAAAGAGAGGAAATGTTATAGACCGAATTACTGTGATCTGTACTGCTCTCGAAAGCATTTTAACAGAGTCATGGCCTTTTTTATTGTTTATCAAGCTTTGTTTGTGTTGCTCCTAGTGGCCTCTTCAGTATTTGTGAATGCAGGCCCTTTTCACAGGAGACATTTTGACCTGCCATTGCAGGAAAAGCACGTATGTGACTAATAATATTAACTATGGCTCTGTTCTTCTCAAGTGACCGAGTGAGCCATGACAGTGTGAAACACGCAGTGAAACATGCACAATACTAGAACCCTGAAACCAAAGAAAATGAAACCCAGCCATCATTAATCTTATTTACACCTGTTCTTTTCCTCCTGTGACATGTCAAAATGTCCTATTGAGCCTATTGAGCCTATGTGTGTATCTGCGCTGTAGCTTCCGTCCTCTAATTAACTGAACATGGTCACTGCTGGCCCCTGTGCCCTGTATGTCAGCACTGACGCAAGTCTGAAGGACTGAAATGTCTGCGGTTGGATGTTACCTCACGTTTTGTCTCACCTTCAGCACTTTTGCACAACAAAGAAACTATTTTTGCCTGTTGTTTTAGTGAATGATCAGTTCAGTTTTTTGTTCTTTTCCTACATGTTAATTAAACACAGTACTCTGTAAGCTTGGTATCCCCTCTCCCTAAAGTTTTGACTTGCAGCATGATGTTAACATTTAGCAGATACATTCGCTAAAAACATTCTGATATGTTCACTTAAGTGTTTAACAAGACACTGAAGATGGGTTGCCATCCCGGCTCTTGCCACCAGTTAATGTTGATTTCCTTTAACCTTGAGGGCGATCATTCCTGAACCTTTACCAAATACTGAGTTCACTTAAATCAAAGTAGGCGTACTTCTGGTGAGTCTCTGACGGAGGGGCCAGATGTGCTCACATGTTTTCTTATTGATTTTGACATTTAGTCACATGGACTTTGATGCTGAGTGTTGACTCCACCCCAGTCTAATTGAATATTGCATTGCAGTGGTTTCTGCATGTAGGCTACATGCATTCCTGCTCAATCTATCTGAAGTTTGTGCCAGAGGACCAAGGGCTAAAAAGATGCAGCTGGTACAGATACAGGAGAATCTAGAGATAGACTCATCATGAGACGATATTCTGCCTGTTGCATGCATGAACACAGTAGCAGGGGGACTGTTTTTTGTTGAGCTTTTTTACATAATTAACAATCAAAAATAAATCATGTTTTTACACAATCTTTGAAGTACTGGCGATAGTGTGCGGGAACACAAATCTTTTATTTTGATAAGTTATGCATCAAGACAAATCTGAGACCCCAAATCTCAGTTGCATGCACGGTGCCAGTTGATGCCAAGAAAAGGACTGCAACATTGATAAAAGTAACTACTCTCTTGAATATAACAAGTAGCAGTGAACCGGTACAGAGTAAAGAACCACCGTGATTAGGCCTGCAGGAGCTTGGTGGTACTTTGTAGTACCTGGGGTTAGCGTTAGTTTCAATCTACAAATTTGTTTACTGAATCTGCCAATAAAAATAATGAAAAAAGCATTGCATCAGTGTCTCAATAACTCTAAATCTCTGGATACAGCAGGATGATAAAAGACTGGAATTCTATATTGACAAAGTCGACCAAAGACCTGGTGTGCAATAAAGAAAGGATTGTAGAAACACAAAGTGTCAGTTTTTGTTGACATGTAATTTTAAATTACAGCTGTAGAGCAATGTGGTTATAGAGTATTTGTGAGGGAGAATACAGACATTTAAAAACATGGATACTTTCTTCAGTCAAATTTTTGTAGACACTGCTGGAGGATTTTTTTTTATTTGTAAGAAGCAGTGGCTTTTTGAATTGAACGAATGTTTGTGCTCACAGGGACACACTCAAAGATTCAGAAAAAAATGAAATCCCTAACAGACTCACCTGTCAACTGCAATGGCAAGCAGTGCGTTTGTGGACACGTAGAGTGACACAGTCCGGAGATAGTTGACAGAGGCGCACAGCACCAGTCCATGATTCCAGGAAAGCTGTTTAACCACATAGTAGTCCACGAGGAACGGGCAGCACACCACTGCCACAATGAAGTCTGAGATAGCCAGGTTAGCAATAAGCAGGTTGGTGAGGTTGCGGAGCTTTTTGTAGCGTGTCAGTGTGGCAATGAATATGAAGTTTCCCAAACCACAGACAAGCATGATACAGACAAGGACCACGCCGATAACGATGGTGGCCACAAAGAAGGCCTGGCCTTGCGTGGTGTCTGGGATTTCATCAGGAGGGATGCCATAGTCCATATCATAGTTGTCCATGTAATGATCCAACTTTCCTGCCGGGAGACTCTCCTGCATCTCTGTATAAGCTGCAGCCATGTGGCTGATGTTGGTGTCCCCCATGTCTTAGCACACACTCTTATTTTGGTAACTTAGAGAAGCAATTTGATCCAATAAATTAGGTGCGAAAGAGTCATGCTTTTCGGTATATCCTCAATTAAGTTGTTTCTGTAATGATGAAAATCTGAACAGGCTGAGTCAGACACAGAAGCACATCTCACCTGGAACAGAAAGTTCCCATCTCAGCATTACTCATGCTGGGTCAGGATTCATGGCAACAAGATATAGTCAGAACAAATTACATGATCTCAGTGCTTCAGGCGTAACCATGCTGGCATGTGTGACATTTCTATGATCTTTTTTGATGAAAAATGTTCGTGGGTGAGGTCATTATATCTAGGCCTTCATGTAATTTATTAGGACCATGTCACTTTACAGCAAGTCAGCGTCGCAGACTAGTCTCAGGGTGATGACAGGGCATTTTTAATTTGCTGCAAAACTGGTGAATTAAATCCCCCAGCATACATGTGAGCGAACCCAGACTAAAAAATAAAGCCACTTAAAAGAAACACAAGCACATTTGAACAGATAAAAACAGATTTGTATTGATACAGCTGCGCAAGGCAATTAATCAGGCTGCTAAACAAAAACACAGCACACTACCACTAAGAAAGAGAGATCCAAAACCAAGAGAGGCAGATATGATCTCCACCTAGCTTTCACAATCATGACTTATGTGATCCCCACTGATGTAATTCTAGGTAAAAAAAAAAAAAAAAAGACAGAAGTTATTGCTTAAGGAGATCTATATATAATGCCATGCCATGCAAAAGAAAAAAAATCTGCAGAACAAAAAATGTACTTTAATTGGCTCTATAAGCTGCAAGAGGTCTCAGGTCCTTGAGTATTAAGCTCTTATAGATCATCTCAGTCTGCAGGGGGGGTTGCGGGGGGATCACAGTCTGTGAATTTAGATTCAGAGTAAAAACAGACTCAAAGGTAGACTTTTGGGTGATAGAGAAACGCTTTCTCTTTCTTTATGTAAGACATTGATTAAAAACCCAGCAAGCTGAAACAAATCATTTTAGGTACTTACCAGCAAATGTAGGTTCCGCGACTTTTCTGAGCTGATAATAGCAATAATAAAAAAAAACTAATTTAATTGCCCTCTCTGTGGAACCGAGTCGAAGTCCTTTATTATTGGACAATCCCACCAGTGTAGACAGAAGGTACATCAGCCTCACCGTATGTGCTGCCGCTCCGCTTCGCTCTCATCCGGACCGCTTCCTCGAAAGGAAATTTTTTAAAAAGTTGCTTCTCTTTCTCCTCTGCCTCAAGTGACAAAGCCGACGATGGCCAGCGTTGAAGAAGAAGAAGAAGAAACCCCACGTCGCGTCTTGCAGGTGGTGTGGAAGAGGATGGTGGGCGCGTGTGCGCGTGCACATGTGGGTGGTCGCAAGGTTTTAAATGGTTGAAAGTTCTCAAGCTAGATGGTTGTCCATAAATAGCTTACATACTGTGCACAAGATGTTCTTTATGTTTAAGGCTATGGTAATATTTCTTCCTCTATTTCTATTTGTCACAAGATTGAAGAGGGATGAAGGAGGCAAACATTTAAATAACAGGACATTCACATGCAGTGCACTGCGCTTTATGTCATAGCTAGCAAACTGTTGACTGAATCTCACTGATCCTCTTTAAACCATCAGAAAGGGAGTCGCGCTGTTTCATTATTCATAAGGATAAGCTGGTGAAACTGTTTCAATATTATTATATTATATGATATATATATCATGGTCTCTACAAATGGGATGAATTACTTTGATATTAAACATGCACTAACTTTTCTTGGCCACCTGTGAGCAGCTGAAACAAAGCTATATACACAACTTGCCTTGTAAGTTTATAGTGAATTTGTCAGCAACAATTGTCTACACATACAGCAATATTAGCATAGAATATATCCCCCTGGCGAATGTAAGAACAGTACTCTCTCCCCTATTAGCTCTGTTTTTTGTCTCCACCAGCTCCTGAAAGATATATCTGTTGCTTTCATGCATAGCAGTGCAACATCACGCAGAGCAAGGCTGGCTGCGCTGTCCCAGGTAGCACTGCTCTGGTTTTCAAAACGTTGCCACCCAAGGTTCAACCAAACTGAAATTTGACCCCAAATGCGTTGACCCCCAAGACACACATCTGTTGGCATTTCATTATCACTGTGAAACCCACTGGGAGCGAAGAAACTGCCTCCGACACCTCTCACTCATCTCTGTGTTGCTGGAATGTTTGTGCTTGCAGGTTAGCAAGTAGCTTGCTCATTAGCCACCACTGTGTAAATAAGCAACCTGTACTTTTACCAACAATTTGAGTGACATTTTGTTTTGCTTGTATCTGTAATCCTGGAAGCCAGGGATGTAGGAAAGAGGGAAGCCAGAGAGTACAATAATGATCTTTCCTCTCACACATGTTTCCTGAGCAGGTAAAAACTAAATTGCTTTCCTTTATTTTTGTCAGTTCTCTGGGAAAATAGTACTGCTGCCAGGTGAATTTTGAATAAAGTTTTTTTTTTTTTTTGCATCTCTAGTTAGTCAAGCGTGGCCTGTATGTAATTACTTGCAAAGTGATTTGTCTGTGTACCCAAGAAAATGAATGGTGTTGGAATTCATGTCACATTGCACCATATTCAATGGGTCGTCACTGTGACAGTGGAAATTTCAATGTAGAGTAAAAATGGAGAAATAATCAATTTTGTGTGTCTTTGAATTCATAGTACTATGTGTCTAGCTTGCAATCTTAACAGGACTTGGGTAAAATAGGAAAACATCCAAGATGATGGGGAATCTCAATCTCAACCAGCTGAGAACAGGATGTCATGTAAGTATTTATTTGTGATCGTTGGTTGCAGGCTCTATATTCACCGAGGCCATTACTGACCCTGATTGCATGGTGGCTTTGGGGAAAGAAATCCATCAGAGATGTTTAGGAATATGTGTGCTCATTATTGACAAGAAACCATGTCTTATTTTCTACTGAATGATATATCTAGAAATTCTTACCATTTTAATGGGCCTCTGATTACGTTAATGGGATTCATGATAAACTGCATCTATAAGACTAATCAGGAAGACTGTGGCTTGAAACTTATCTTTTTTCCTTTTTTTGATGGTGGTGGCAGTGGTGGGGGGTGTCACTACCATATCTCCGTGGCCAACCATCCTGAACAGCAGATAAACAGGCACAGACAGCAGGACTGATGACTTTTTAGGATCAATTTCTTATTGTGATGGAGAGCTAGCACTGCTGGTTTTTATATCACCTCTCACAATCATCTGTCAATAGCAGTGATATGGCTTTTTGTGTCCTCTCATATTGAGTTCAGCAGGCTGGCTGAGATCGTCAGCAGAGTTTAAATATAATAACAGATAACAAGAGACACAAGTGAACCAGCAGTCAACTTCTGTCATCTGTGAAGGACATGAGGTGGAGAGAAAAAAACTTGTTTTCTTTTCCAGATCTTGAACTCATGTGTTCCCTTAGCTCACAAGAGATGAGAGAACTGTCTTTGTATGTTCCTGTTAGTTTTTATTACCCTTTAAATATCAGCGGCTACTTGCTCAGCTTTGCTAGTGTCTGTCACTGTAGCCCAGGAGGCCTGAGCATCAGATAAACACTAGGCTTTCATTTCCAACTCTGGACAGCTCTCTAATCTCACCCAGTCCTCGGATTTACTGCCACTCGTAACCAATGAATATAGATGGAAAAGGAGGCAGTGTGATCCTGGCATTCTCTCTTCAACCATGAAGAATATGCACAAGACATAAAATTTATGGTGTCTGTTAACATATACTGGGCAGATACTGAGGTAGTTTATTGATGACAACGTTACGGTGGAATAAGCAGCAGTGAAACAGAATCCATACAAATGTATATGTGGGGTTTAAATCTGAAGCGAGGGAGTCTGTTTCAGCTAAATGTTGGTTCTGCTGGGGACGCAGACTTTGTGAGTCCAAGCACTGCCAGTGCTCGACCACATAATCATCGTGATCCATTCAAACCGGTGTCCTCTGTGTTTCTTTTTCATTAACTTTTTTCTTTCTGTCTCTGTTTGTGAGTGCAGTTGTGTGACAGCAAATTACTGGATGTCCAGCTGGGCTTACTTGCTTCTGTGGGACTCAGGAGTGTATTAACCTGCATGTGGGAGTCCTCAACACAGTCTCAGTTACAGAAAAAATATACCTTGTGAATAACTTCTAAATTCACATCAGCTTTCTTGAACATTCTCTCCAACATTTTTCTACATGTCCTCCAGAGTGTGGAAAGTGGTTGGAATCTGATTTCACAATGAAATCTAAGTGACATTTGTTTGAAAGAATGATGTGCATCTTATCAGTTTATGTCATGCAGTATGCAATTCTTTCCACTCCAGTAACATGACACTGGAGCTCTTACGGTCTATAAATGAGCAATGTCTCTGTGTGCTCATTTGTTTCTAATCAGTACATGTTGTGGAAATGTCACTTGGATACTCTTTAGGAGCCATTCCACCATAAGTAAGGACAGACTTATAATTTATAATGTATGCATCTAGTGTGTTAGTGAACAGATACCAATCCCAGCATACTCCTGGAGATTGACAGGCAAGGAGTCCTTGGAGAGACTGCTTATTAGTTGGAAGGAACATACTTGCTTTTGGTGCTGTGGGAAATGGCAAGTGCTTAATGCTTAACAATAGAAAAATACTGTGAATGTCATTTCTAATGGGTAAGGGAATGATTTTGTCTTCTAAACCCAACATTTACTACTAGTACTACTACTTCCTACCTGTTTATTGCACTTTTAAAGATGGATACATGGTTATATTTAATTCACGACTGTGAATGAGAAAGAAAGAAATTTTCTATAGAGCATTATTTAACTCCACCAAGTTGTTAATTAGTTAAATTTTCATACTGCAGCTTAAATACCACAGTCTGCCATCGAGCCACGGGCTTTGCTGGGGCCAAAATATGCTGAAATGCTGATGTAAAGCCATTTGACATGTGTTTCATTCAGCCGTTTCAGAGACAGCTTGCTGGATCTGTCCAGAGGGACGTTTTGACTGACCTTGTACCACAGCCTGCAGAGAGCAAGCCAGAGCAGAGGGTCCTCTGCCTCCTCGTCACTCTTGAATCATTCTGTCTCTCGCTCATCTTTGCTAAATGTTACAGTAAGTGGGAGAGAAAGAATGTAAATATGAAAAGGGAAATATAGAGATGTTGGCTAAAACACCTTGATGAAAACAACTAGAAGCTCTCTTTCTTGTTATCAAAAAAATAAAGTGCAGAAATATTTCAGCTTCCTAGCAAAACACATACTTTGCATTTGAATATGGACTCTGCTGTTTGATTGTTTCAGTTAAAACAAACAACATAATGTGCAGAAACAAAGATTTGAACTTTTATCAGATATTTAGATCAGTAGTGTTATTTTTCATTATGTTTATAGACAGAACTAATACCACAATAAAACAGTCACTTTATTGTATAACCATGTATCTTTGTAATTGGGCCTGTTTGCTAATCACCAAATGTGAACATTTTTGTGTAATGCAGGGTGTTTTGTGTAATGCTTTTGAGATTATTAACCAAAACACAAATACCACCTAACTGCAAACAAAAAAAAACAACAGTTTTTTTAAGCACAGTGCACAGTGTGTCAACACTTAGCCACTTTAGAAAGGAATAGTTTTCCACAGTCCACACAAATTGCACTGCACGAAATTTCCCCTCTGTCCTGTGGTGGGCCACCATCCAATGTACCATATCAAACAGGGATCTAGAAAGCAGCTGACTAAGAACCAAAATAATGGTGTGTGACAACCCAGTGCTTTCGCGGGCCAGTCAGTTGTTTGTATTTGTGCTTCTGCTTTGTCATCAACAGCATGGCTTTTCTAATCTCTGTCACAAAGGCAACAATACCCTCTGGAAGGCCCCAGGCTCACATCATGCGCGGCCACGGCCGGGGGGAGGTTTTGGGGGCTATTTCGCCGCCAGCCAGTGCTGTGCAGCGTTTAGTCTAGCATGAGACAGCCAAGGGTGAGCACCCGAGTTTTCACACAATAAAGGTGCCGAAGGGGACCAAGCACTCCAGGGATACCATCAGCCCAGGGGAGAGAAGCGTACCACCATGTTCAAGACCAGCTACCTGCGCGAGGTGCGCAAGGAAAAGTATGAGCGCTCAGATGTCTTTGAAGAGGAACCCGAGGACTCTGAAACCTCTGCAGGCATCTCAGCCATCCAGGGTTGGGAGAGTCTTCAGGAGCTCAACAGCCGCTTTGCCCGGTACATCAACAGGGCTCGAGTCCTGGAGCAGCGCAACGCCGTGTTCCGCAAGCAGCTGGAGACGTTGCAGCGGATGGAAGAGGCCAGCGGTCTGGAGGAGGCCTTCACAGAGCAGATCGATGTCAACAGGCAACGCATCCACGAGCTGTCCTCGGACCGTGCCAAACTGGACCGAGAGCTGAAGGATGCTTGCCGCATGCTGGATGAATTCACCAGCAAGTAAGAGAGTGGGCAGTGGTTGGTCTTACCTGTGTGTCAAAGGTCAAACTTTTTCCTCAGAGATGGAGTGATTAGAAATATATATAAAAATGTGCTCAGAATTAAGAGAAGGTGATAAAGAAACATACATGTGGGTTGTAAAAAGAAGATAACTAATTCTTCTCCAGGAGTTTAGGAAATTATACATGAATATAAAATCAATGTCTGAATGCATCCAAATTTCAAAATTATTATACTCATAGTTATATCGGTTAGGTAATCATAAATAGATCATGAAAGATTCATTTATTCTGAATACTATTTTCTATTCTGTTTGAAGAATTCATAAAACAAGAGGTTAGATATTGAACTGAAATAATGGCACCCAAATTACAAAAACAAAAGCATATTTTCTCACTTGTTACTTATTTTCATGTACACCATTTAAAAAAAAAAATCCATCCTTGAGATTTCTGCCTCCTAAACACGATGGAAGTGTACGGACTTTTGTTTGCAGTGCTCTCGTAAGGTCAATCAGCAGTTGATAGAAAACAAATTCAAATGTACTAACTCTTTCCAGAAACATCTGTATAATCAATAGAATATATTGATATTGTTTTGTCATAGGGACTATTTGTTCCAGTGAAAACGGTTCACGGTTTGTGAATTGTCCAGAGTAAACATTTTTCAACGCCGTAAGCACCACAAACAAAATTCCATTCACCACCAATGTATTTATTGTGGTGGCACGAATAAGAGAAGCCCTCAACACTTGGACAATAAAACTATCTGCATTGCTACATACCATTAGAGAAAGCCTGAAAATGTTTTTGTAACCAACCCTTTAATTAGAACTATCTACAAACATGGTGTAGTCAGCTGTCTGTAGGCAGAAAATCCTCACTACATTATTGACGAGCTGAGAAGAATATCGGCCAACTGTTTGAATCGGCTGGTGAAGAGAACAGAAAATCACCATGTGCAGTTTAGATTTATGGCTCTGACATATTAAAAACAGTATTGTGCTTCAAGAAGGAAATGAGCTTGTTAATCTGTGCGGTCTCACTGTAAGCACACAACACAAACATGCAATTAGACTCAAATAACAAAGCATATTATGACGCTTATTTCGACGCATCGTTACATTTTATTGTTAGGCGACCTCTGCCAGTCGAGTAATTATAATGTTTTATGTTGCAGATATAGAAATGAATGTGACTATCAAGAACAGCTCCGGGGCACGCTGGAACAGTTAAACAAGGTACTGTATGGGTGAAATTAAGTTTGTTTATGCAATCATACAAATGTAAATAAATAACAACATTTTAATGCATTAATACATCAGAATTCTTCAACATTTAAACATCATTGATTGAAGACGTACAGTAACTTTGCACAAAGAAAAGGGATTTCATTTTCAGTGTGTGAAAGTGTGTAAGTGTGTAAAAACAGAGCTTAACTCATTTTAGATCGACAGTTCCAGACCGGGTTTGATTTGTAAGACTTTTTATTGAAAGAGTGCAGTGGATCACTACACTGTTCTTTTTTTAAATGTTGAACTCAATACACTTCACTCTGTACCTTTCATTACCGTTTGTTTCCCTTGAGTCCTCTATTGTTCTTCTCTTCTCCTCTCCTCTTTTCTTTTCTCTTCTCTTCTCTTCTCTTCTCTTCTCTTCTCTTCTCTTCTCTTCTCTTCTCTTCTCTTCTCTTCTCTTCTCTTCTCTTCTCTTCTCTTCTCTTCTCTTCTCTTCTCTTCTCTTCTCTTCTCTTCTCTTCTCTTCTCTTCTCTTCTCTTCTCTTCTCTTCTCTTCTCTTCTCTTCTCTTCTCTCCTCTCACAGGAAGCTGACAGTGCTCTTCTGAGAAACCTGGAGTTCCAGATCCAATCACAGTTCTTGCAGGACGACATCAACTCCACCAGAGATAGACACAAGAAGGTCAGTGGTAAATGATCAAAAAAATAATAATAATAAATAAAAAATAATAACAGATTGTGCAACTCCATGGTATCCAATAACTAGCTTCTTCAGAGGACATAAAAATGACTCATTCGATATTTTAGATAGGAAACCATCTCACCATTGCCATGTTGAAAAGAACTTTTAGACAAAACTAATCATTTCTTCCTGCCTACCTATAAGCCACCTACATTCTCAAAATGTCTTTTACAGTAGTAGAATCTCCTGTAAACAGATGGCTGGAGGTCTATCAGGACATCAGGATGTGGAGCTCTTTAACTACCACATTAGTTTAAATTCCAGCTCAATGGAGCTCACAGGATTTGATCTATTTTTATTGCACTTGTGTTTTGCTTATTGTTTTTTGTTTTTTTTTATAACGCCATATAAATTTTCATTGCTCAACATATGTGTTTTTATATACACACATAGAAATCCTTTGTCCTAGAAATTATGTGTAAACACCACTGATTTGTTTTGGCAAATGCATTTTGAGGGAAACACGCTTCCAGGGTTTTATTCAGTGGCAACCGGCAACTTGATGTCATTAGGCAGTAAAAAGCACTTTGATTCAGGTTTTGGTTAAACTCTAGTAAAGCAAACACATCCTGTCTCATGATTGAAGCCACTACACAGATCTTTTCTTGTCAGACAGTACAGTACTGATGCTGGAGATAGATACGTACAGAAGGGACAGTGTGCAACTGTATGGATGCTCACATTATGGTGTTCCTTATCGATGGCTTTTAGAAACTGGGCTAATAAAAGCCACTCACTGAGAAATGGCTGTAATATTATCCTGTCAAAGCAGTTGATATCTCTGTCATATTGCTCTGTAAAGGGCTGCAACATCTTGAAATTGAGCCCATATATGTTCCTCTTGACATTATCTTTGATCTTTGCAGACAGTATATTTTGCATGGATTTAAATCTATCAAGAAACTGAATTTACATCAAAGAAGATCAGTTCAAAATATTTTACACAACAGTATGTGTTGCTTTTGAACACTGCTGACCTCAGGCTGCTACTCTTCAAATGTCAAGGAACAAAAACCTTGACATGGTTGCCAAAGGATTTGTTGTGATGTACCTGGGGTTTTAGCAGCAATTTACCTCCTGTGATGTGAGTGAGGAAATGATTGCAGGGAAATTGTAAAAATGCTTTTGACGGGCTCTGACATATGACAGAGAAAAGACAAAAGAACTGAAATATTACCCTCTGTGTAAGAGAAATAGCTCGAAGCTGCAACACAGTGGCTGCAAAAAATGCTTAGACAAAAGAAAACTGTGTGTGAGTGTTACAAAATGCATCTGGCATACTTTTCATCAACTTTCGTGCATGAGCAATTTCCCTCTTTGTTAGTTCCAGTCAATGTTGCTTGTTATGAAGAATTAATCCGTGCCTCTGCAATATTCAGCTAGCATATCAAAGGGCACTGGTGATACTATATTGTATGGGAAAGAATAGGGAGTTGTCTTACATGAATATTGGGCTTGTGCTCCTGAGCTTTTGAATATCCCTGTGGAGAGTATATCTACTTTTTATGACTGAGATCATGTTTGTACATATGGATTACAGAACTAGCTTTGCTGTAAAGGAATGTTAGCATAATTTATAAATATATTTCAGATAAATGATAGCCTTTGAGTCTCAGTAACAAGTGCATTGTAAATAAGAAAGAATTTGGGAGCAAATCAGATAAAATGGTTTAAGTTTGCAAAATGTAATAGTTCTACAATGTTCTTCTTTTTGCTGAATTGTGTATCTTATGTTTTCTTTTATGTGATCTCCCCCCACCCAGAACCTCGCAGAGATCCAGACCTATGTAAACATTTTGCAGCAAATCAACCAGACACTTCCCCTTGTTCCCAATGTGTCAGTGGGCATCTCCGAGGTGAGGTCACTGTGTTTGTGTGTGTGTATGTGTTTGTGTGTGTGTGTGTGTGTGTACTGCCGCCTCCAGGGACGAAGATGGTGTTTGCATGTGTGTCAGCCCTGGCTACGTGTCTAGGCTTGATGAGGTTACTGGCTTCTTAGTCCAGTTGGTTGCCTGTGTCTGCACGCCTGTGCTGTTGTATACGTGTGTGTGTGCACGTGTGAAAAGCAGAGACAGACAGTCAAACAGTCCTTGGGACACGTGGACAGGCCAGCATTTTGAGAGTGTCAGGACACAATGTAGCAAATGCCAGGAAGAACGGCTGTGCATGCTAATTTTTGAGGAACTGCAGCCACAGTGATCGGCATTTGTGTAGCAAATTATGGTTTTATTTGTTCAAACATTTCTCAGAAGCATAGCTGCTCCAGATGCAAAAATAATTTAATTGTATGAATTGCATTAAATAGCCACAGCTCATGCTACAGTGCTGAACTAAAATCAAGTGAAAAAACAAAAGGTAAGCAAGGGGGGAGTTAATGTTATGGACTTTGGTGATGTTGCTAGTCTCCAGGGGTCAGTTAAACAGCTGAGTGACAAATTAAAAGAAAAACCAGAATTAATGCAGAGTTAGAAACATATGTGTCATACAATATGCTATGACCTTTACAATCCAACACATTTGAACCCCACTCGCTAAAATCATCATCATTTAAATACCAATTGAGGGTTTTATTTATTTATTTGGACCTGCAGAATATATTGTACAGCTCGTGGTAGCAATCACCTTAATAAACTACTTTTTTTCTTTAATTTGTCACTTATCTGTACATCTACATCATTCATGTCATAAACATAAGTACAAAGTTTACATCTACTAATACTACAAGTAGTAGAAATTTACAAAGATAAATATAAATGACCATAAATACAAAGCATTAAAATACTGTAGCTAACATTTCAAAAATATCCTTAATCAAATCTTTCATCTTCATCCATCACTGGGCCAAAAAGTTTACATTTGGCCATGATTTTACACAGCTGTAGTACTTTGTGGCTTTGTGGGACAAGCTAGCTCCAGAAAATGTATCAGAAATGTAGGATACATTCTAGCCATATAGCTAACTTATGTAGCGGTGGACTGACCCTCCAACATCCTGCATGCTATGCTAATGAATAAGTTAAAAAACATAAAATGTACCATTATTTTATATAGAAGAACATTACATACTTATAAATGTTCTATTTCACACCCTTTAAAATTATTTTGTTAAAAAACTTGCTGACAAAATCCAGCTTTATTTTCTGTTACAGTAACATGTCATTGTTGGCTCACTAGTTTAGTTAATTAGCTAAATTTGCTGCAGGCTAATGAGGTAGCCAGCCTACTATCTGCAATAGCATTGACTGAACATACAATTACTTACAGGAATGCTTGCAACATTTGACAACAAATTACTGAAACAAACATGAAACTTGAGCCAATTTGAATGAGATCCATTCAAACCATAACTATTAAATAAAACTCTCTTCTACTTCTTGAGTTATTAGAGATAAATATCCAATAATGTCCTCTGCTGCTAATAAGTGTTTGAACATTTTAAACTCTTTGAACTGAATGATTTGTTTTGAACCATCACTGCTTACATTAGTTAACATCCACCAAGTGTACCAAGTGAAGTGACAGCCACATCCAGGCCCCTTTTTTTCACTATCATTGATTCAGTTTATGTGTAGTGGACACTGCACTCAAAACACTCATTTTAAAGAGAAGACCAGCAGAAAACATCATTGCTGTGAGGAACGCAGTTGTTCTAATGCACTTAAAATCAGTGAGGCTTTTTATACAGTGAGACGTCAGAAAGAGACTTGATTGCCAGCTTTGTGTGTGTGTTTGTGTGGTGTAACCTTCATGCTTTAAAGACACGCCGCACTTTTCTGCATGTTCTCATTGATTTGTGCTCAATGTGTGAAGGAGCAGGAGAAGCTGCTGGCTCAGAGGAAAGTGCCAGGGCTGCAGAGTCAGCTGGAGGAATACAAGAGCGCCCTCTGTCAGCTGCAGGCCCAGAAACTGCGCCTACAAACTGAGGTGGGTCACACGGTCACCATGACAACAAGAGGTTTCACGCTGATTGTATGCAGTGCAGTTCCCACCCTTTTTTTCTCCTGCCAGGCCAATATTTACAGAACGACACATGAAACACTCATAACTCAAAAAAGTAGAACAGTTGTGAATTTTGTGAGGCTAACCATTGTTTTCATTAATGATTAATATGCAGGTTATTTTCAAAATTCATTGATAAATCATTTTGTCTATAAAATGTAAAAAAAAAAAGGGAATAGGGACAATCCATTCACAATCCAAAGGGATGTCTTCAAATTGCTTGTTTTGTCAGACTAGCAGTCGAAAACCCAAAGATATTTAATTTCCTATCAATCCATCAGTTCAGCTCTAAAATTTGAGGAATACCCATTGTCTGTGGTGTGTCTTATTTTCCAAAACCTGGTCAGGGGATAACTACTAGGGATATGTGATAGAAAGATGAAAACACACACAAAAATAAACAAATAATTAAAAAAGAGAAAAGATTACAGTTATAAAAAATAAAATAAGATAAAACAAGTGTTTACTCGTTATTTGGTCAAAAATCAGTAATCATTTGATTTGCATTACATGTAATCACTTGGCAGAGGCTTTTATCCAAAGCGACTCTCATGTGAGGCACAAGTAAGCACTAAGTACTGAATCTGTTCAATGATTTTAAAATGATTTTTAAAAGGGCATTTTCATTTTACTTTTCTCATTTCACTTCTTATGTATGAATTAAGGAATATAAAAATTCACTAAGCAAGGCATTAAATCGGCCTTCACACTTCAGCCTCAATAAAGTTGTGCTAATAGATAGATGCTGAAGAAATACCACTAGATGTCAGCCATGACCATGTTATGTGACAGTGTGGTGTTTCCTCAAAGGAAATGAGAAACACAGGAACGCTTCAATTGAGTGTTTTCTGCAAACACTGTTTTCATCATTTTAATATGACCTTTACTTTACTTTCATAAGCAACACATACTAACTCCGTTAGTTACTAATGACATGAATGACAAATTTCCTCCAGGGACAGTCATAATTTCATAATTAATCCCTGCCCCTGTCTCCACTTTCAGACTACTATGTTGGATCAAGCCATCAAAAACACACAGGAGAGTTATGACGATGAGATCCAGATGTACAATGAGCAAATCGAATCTCTGCGAAAGGAGATTGAGGAAGCTGAGAGGTCCCTGGAAAAGTTCACCAGTGAATGTCGCCACCTGGCCATGTACCAGACGTCTCTTGAGAATGAGCTGGAGAGGTACAAGAGGATCATCGAGAACGAAGATAACAGGTAGACTGCCTCCAGATGGCTGCTGACACACACAGAGACTCGCTTGTTTCACTGGCCACCAAAAAATGAGTTAAAAAGAGTTGAAAGAGTAGTTTTTTTTTTTACATTTTACTTAAACTGTTTTTATGGCCAATGATAGTTTCCATCAATTTTTTTATCTCCCTACATGAAGATCAAAATGCTCTTTCATGGCTGTCTCCACACATCCAAGAGGATTGTCCTCTTGATATGCACCGCTTTATTTTTGTTTAAATATTTAAAGCTCTTGAGTGTAACTGTAGAGTAAAACTTCTCAGGTCATTAAAGCCCCCACATTACAGAGGTTAGGTCTGCTTGAAATGGCACATAAGGTACATACGGCTGTAACCAGGTTAATATAGGGTGCAGAATCAGCCAGCAGATGGCACTGTGTGAAAGCAAATGTTTTCCTCCACTGCACTGGCACAACAATAATCAAAGTGGGTTTGTTTTAAGGTCAGATCAGCTACATGTGTGTTATTCATAGTTACCTCATGTCTCCTTTTATGAAAAATGTGATTTTCTTACCAGATTTTCTTGCATAGCAAAGCTCTTCGGTGCATGACTGTTGCATGGGTGACATTTTTCACAACTCTCTCTTCTGCAGGTTGAATTCAGCGATAATTGGCACTCCCATTACCCTGTTCACCACTAATTACCGCTACACTCACACACCCACTGCATCAAGCAAGGGGAGAGGTAAGGGCACCATGAGCATATCACAGCTGGTTTACATTGAGAATCACTATTGAGTGCACATGCAATCAGCTACCATTGTTAGAGACAACTATACTCTCTCTTAGGGATGCAATTTTGCAAAGCTAATGAAGTTCCTTACCATTCAAAGTAATACATTTATTCTCTTGAGCATCCCAGTACATTTGGGTGCTGTGATGTGCACACACACACACACACACACACACACACACACACACACACACACACACACACACACACACACACACACACACACACACAGTTTTGGTCTTTTCTTAGTTCACTAATTCTAGCTAGTTAACTTTTGGCTTCATTTGTGTCCAGATATCACCCAGGCCATCCAAGATATCACCAGCATCAAGCCACGCCAGAAGATCCTGGCCAAGAAGGTCCTTAAGAAGAAAGAGCTGACCCCGAAAGATGTGATAGACAGTGGCCAGGAGGAAAGAAATGGGGGAGCCCATGGAGAGACTCCAGATGAAGAAACAAAGGGGATCCCATCAGAGCAAGTGCAGGAGGAGAGGGTGAAGAGACAAGAGCAGAGACCTGTTCTCACTGGAGTGTCTCCACAGGATGTCCCAGATGGAGCTCAGATCAGCAAAGCCTTTGACACTCTTTGTAACATCGTCAGAGACAGAATGAGGAAGTACAAGAAACCTGAGCCAATCGCTGACTTCTACACCAAGGGTCGTTACGTCCTTGTCACCGGTGACGGCAGCTACCCAGATCCCTGTTTCTGCACCTCCACACCATCAGCCGGCCACATTTACGTCACTATCAACAATGGAATGATGTCTCCCTATGAGCCTTATGGGCGCAGTACACCCCCCCCTCCACCTCCTCAGCCCATGGTAGGTCCTAGGCCTCTCACTCCCACCCGGCCCGCTAATGCAGGAGGAAAGGATGATAATAAGGGCGGAAGAGGTAAGGACAATGGAGGTAAAGGTAAGCAAAAGAGTGGAGAGCCTCAGCCTCAGCCTCAGCCTCAGCCTCAGCCTAAAGATCCATACCCAGTCCCTCCACCCACTGGACCAAACTCCGGCCCTAAAGATCCCACTCCAGCTGCCGATCAGTCCAAGAAAAACAAGGATGACAATGGCCCAAGCGGGCCCACTCCGAAGCCAGCTCCTCGTGGTGCCAGCACCAGCTCCAGCTCCAGTTCCAGCACTACCACCAGCACCAGCACTAGCACCAGCACCAGCTCTGGCAGCTACACCCCAGACGCCATGAGCTATGAGAAGGTGGAGGTGGTGGAGTCTGTGGAGAAGTTCTCCAATGGCCACAAGGTTAAAGGTTATGAAGAGACTTCCATGGTGGTGGAGACCATGATCGAGAAGTCCAGCAAGAAGAAACATTGAAACCACGTAACCTGACATGAAGAGTCAGTAAACTCCACCAGGGTCCTAAATGGTCCAGGTCCTCAAACAAGGAGACAATACTGATGTTAGTATCAGACCACATAAATACCACTGTTCCTCAAACTACTGTATTAAGACCAGTGTTTTGTCTCTGAGGGAGACCAACTATGCTTAAAGACCATCTACACATTCCTGCTCTGATATTCGATGCTCTTCCATTTGCTTGCAGTCTCTGGTCTTGCGTCCAGAATACGTTTTGCTGGTTCCATAAGTACTGCTGTTGTTGTTCGACTTCATGCCCATGATCATGCTATGAGTCCTTTACTGTCTGAAAACTTGGGAGAAGTAAGAAACGAAGCTCCATGCCACCAATAAAAATCATAAGAAAAACATATAAAAAACTGAGAAGTTGTGCCACCCTTCTGAACTCTGTCTTAGAATTCCAACTTTCCCCTTTGAGCTCATTTGTTCAATTGGATGCCTCTGCCTGCCCTCAGCACAATTTTGCTGTGTATTAATTTGCTTTGATATATTGAATAATAAAAAAGATTAAATCATCAAAATACCTTGTGCAGTTTGATTTTGGACAGACACTGTGTATCAAGCACCTCACACACTTACTTGATAGGTCATAAAACCACTAATGCATGTGTATGTATGGGCCCAAAAATGTTAATAGTAATAATTACTCCTTGGCTTTTAAAAAAGCATCTATATGTTTGGTGTTCTTAACAGTTTACAGATGGTTGTCACAGTATCCTTCTGGGTTAAGAGTTCTTATTTCAAATGCTGCAGCATCCATGAAAAACTCATGCATTATTTATGTGACCTTGAAGTCACAGTGTCCTTTGCATTTACAGTAGTATGATCCAACCTGTCTCCAGAAAGGAGAATGGTTAAAGAGAGATAAAGGATTGGAGGAAGAAAAACACAAAGATGATCTCAGATATAGAAGATGACATGAGCAACAATGTCAGAGATGATTGGTGAGATAGATAAGAAACATTTGACCTGATTAAGCTACAATAAGCCGCTTAAAACAAAATACGTTTTAATATTGAAAGTCCAAAGGCAAGAAGGTAGTGAATGAAAAGAAAACAGGACAGAGTGAATGGAACTCTACACCAAAAAAATAAATGTATTACAATCAAGTTGTTGCTTGTGATAGTTTGGTATATTTAGACGAATGAGATAATGGTTGCGATAATTAGTAGTCCCCCTTGCCAGTGATATTGCTGTAGAGTTCCTAAAATGTATTACTGTCTAATAAACCATGTTTCCGTCTGTTCCACTAATTGTGTTTTTGTTAAGCTTTCCCTCTTTTTGCCATTAAGAGATGTTGTTTTTGTTCTCTGGTCTTAAACCTACATTAAACAAGTTAATTGACATATTATAACCTTTTAAGCTGATATGGCAAATGGTTGCTTACTTAGACATCCAGCAGTGCAACACAATATTAGAATTCATTTGGAGTCTTTGGAGCCACCTGATAAAGGCAATCCGAACATTTATTCTACTTTTAGCTCTACATCTAGCTCACTAGAAAATATTTGCCTAAATAGCGTTCAGCAGTCTGTCCTTTGGTGTAGCTGTAGTGGGTTTTTGGAGCGTTTTTGCTGACAACAGCCCCCTGAAATGATTCTGATGAGAGCAGTGACAGTGAACCAAACCGGTAAAGTTGTGTGTCATGAAGCAAAAACACTAAAGCAAAGAGCTGAGGGGAACTGCAGAATTAGGTGACGATTTTGTCTGTTCGTCACTACATATATTTATTGATTATAGCTACTTTAAACAAATGAGATCATGGCTGGGATCATTTGTCATCTCTGCTGTGATGTTGCAAGAGAGTTTCTAAAGATTAAGCACATTTCTCATAAAATGTTTCTCTCTGTTTCACAGAGTACATTTTTGCCATAAAGTAACTGTCCCTGTCCTTCTCTTCCAGCCAGATGGCAGCAGATATTCTCTAAATGCAATGAGACCGATTGTTCTCTACATGTGTTGCAGATTTATAGTCAGTGCATTATTGAAAATTGATATGACAGTGATTTATTGATGCTACATGTAGAAAAAAATGTGTAAAGTGAAGAGTACCTTGGCTCAGGCTCCACTTTTTAGAGAGCATTCTCCCTTTATTGGACAGCACAGTACACAATGAAAGAAACGGGAAAAAAGCGGGTATGTTACGGTTAGGTAGATTGCTGGGCCAGGTGCTGCTTGTGCTCTTCCTTTCAGAATATATTATTACTCCAAATTCACTGTTTTTCCCTAAAAAAAGTTTTGGGGCATTGAAATGACAGAGAATGCTACTTTTACTCAGCATGTTCAGTGTCATGTTGTAAATCACTCAAGTGCTTTAATAAACAGCTGAATAGATTTATTATAGTATACGTCAAAGATTATGAAATATGAACTGAGGACCACAGGCTGCAAAATGAATTACACATTCCTTTCCTTGTTTATATAAACAGTGCATGTCACAAAAATATAAACAGAAAGAAGTATCACTGCTCTGTTTGCAAGATATTAAACTTTAAGTAGAATGACACAGAAAATCATTTACAGTCACAAACTGTATAACAGTTGGCAGAAGAGAGGTGCAGGGCAGTTAAAGCAAGAGCATGAAAGAGTGGATTATATTTGGTTTATGTACAATTCTGTAGAGTGTAAAAATTCAGGTGATATAGTTTGCTTTCTCTATGTAGAACAGATTATCGAAGGTTACACTTTTAATCATGGTTGGATTACAAGAAACATTCATTGAAGGTTGGGGGCTAATTGAAATACTTGATAACAAAAAGCAGAGTGAAGAGGGGAAGAGAGGTAGACAAAAGGGAGGATAACGAGAGAGTGAGAAGAACCGAGGAGATGCAGTGAGATTTAGAGAAGGATAGAGCGAGATTGCAGAGAGGGAGAAAGATAAGAGAAAGTGAAAGGGTTGGCAACATGCAGATGGGAGTTTAGTTGTTTTTACTCATTAAGCTCTTCAGACTTCTGTCTATAGCCTCATCCAGCTCCTCCTCCAGCTCCTCCTTTTTGGACATGGCGAGTTTGGACTGATAATCACGCACTATCTGGTCTATATAAGGGGCACTTTGTGTTCCGTGCAGCATGAGAGTCCACTCCTTCAGGACTCCGCGCTGTGGCTCTTCACCTTGAAAGCCCACCTCCAGGACCCAGGTCCCTCGGGGGTCCTCACCCCAGGTGTGGGTGGTCATGAAGGGCCACTTGTCGAAGCCCACCTTGGAGTCATCGTCGCGGGGCCTTCGGCTCAGCAGGATGGACTTTGTGCCCATGGGCGAGGTCATGTTGATGTTGAGGTCGCCGCGGCGGCTGGCGTTGACAGTGACCACTGCTTGGACGTGCTCTAGGTAGCGGACAAAGTTGTCCTTCCCCTGGCAGGCTTCAGTGGTGATGGCCAAGACTAGCTTGTTGCCAGACTGGATTTTACTGGAGAAAGAGAAACAGATTGAACAAGCTAAGACTGTGTAGCAGAGAGACAGAGTAAAGTCAAATATCCCGACACCGTGATAGCAGGTGAAAGAATTATGTTTTTCTTTCAGTCTACTTACAATCTGCAATGTTCTTTTTTGAGTATCCCAGTAAATACAGTACTTGACCTACTTTTCTTACAGAACCATCCAACCCTGACAAAGCATCAAGCCTCTTTTTGAACCTGCTCCTTCATCGCGCAACAGCAGTGATGATTGTCATGTCTGCTTGCATCGCCATATAAGTACTCTCTAGAGGAGGGGATAAAATTCTCTACTATTTGGGTATAATACATGGGCACCTTTTCTATTTGGTGTCACAAATGTTTGACACACAATTTTTTGGCTGCCACCAATTTGAAATTATTTTAATGTGTGCTGTCTTAAAGTAAGAATTTAAAAGGAAACATTTCACAGAAAAAACGTTTCCCTTTAAGTTCCATGAATCATAAGTTGGTAATGATGCAAAAACATTAGTCAGACAAACTACATCTGCTGATGAAGATCAAGTGCTATGCTCAAAAGCCACAGAGCAGCTACCTTAAGGTGAGATTATTTTCTTGTGAAAGTATCACCAATGATACTGTCACTTTGCTCTTGTAAGAGCTATACAATATACAGGGGCTGCGACTAATCATTATTTTCTTTATTAATTAATCAAACAATTATTCAAGATGTTATCTATCAATAAATAGTAAGGGGTTCCCATCACACGTTCTCAGAGCCCAATCTTCAAAATGCATCCAATAACCCAGATATAAAATATACAACTTTACAGTAGAATAGTCCGAGGCCTGTCTGTGAACTGTGTGAAAAATGCCATATACTGAACCAACCCTGAATTCCAGCTCCTTTTATGTGCATGAAGAGATTCTTTTTCTTTTTTGTTCACATGGATTTGTTCAGAACAGGGTGTAAAAGCAGGCTGGTCCTTGTATTGTTGCTGCTTTGTGGTTGGGAGGACATACTGCTGTTCTCATCTCTTTGGGTGATGGAAAGAAAGAGTGAGAACACAGCAGGACAGGGGTGGTGACCCAAGGCTATGAGGAGGCTTAATAACATTATTAAAGGCCAAGGCCATATTGCCAGCGGTGGGAAATGGGGGAGGGAGGTGGAGAGGAGGCAAGGGAGACAAGACACAGAAACTCAGTGAGAGAGTGGACATGTGGAACAGCAGTCAGCTTGAAAAATGATTAATAGAGCACTATGCTGAGCACAGAGAGGTGAGGGTAAGGGCTGATGAGGCGAATGACTATTCCCTGAAAAACAGAACAATTCACAGTGGGAGTTTCACAGTTACACCCTGCATGCATGTTGAGAAATCTAACCAAATAACCAAATATTAAACAGTTTTTTTCCATTAACAACATGACATATGAGGGTTGTTATGTGCAAACTAAAGTGCAAAGAGACAATGTTAAAAGTCATTTTACAAACTTTTTTCTCCATCTTCGCTGTCATTAAAAGTGTCATCATTGTTTCTCTTCAATTATAATTATCAGTTCATTTGACAGTGGGAGTGAATATGTGTTGATTTCACTTCTGACGCCCAAAACGTTTTCGTGTGCAGCAGGTGCACGGTTCCCATCGGATAATGTGTAAGAGTAATTACAGCAGTCGGTCATAGAGCAGGGAGAGGGACGCCTCTGATGGGCAGGACCAGCAGAGATTAAAAACAACCCCACCACACAGTAGGGCACTGCATGCCGGCTCCACTGATAATGAGAAGTTCTCCTCCAGCTAAGTAAGCAGCAGCCAGCCAGAGCAGCTATCAGGTCGGTGCTGAGCAGTGTGCTTGCGAGCATGGCTATGTTGGTGTTTATTGCTTTTCTCAGCTGATACACTATCATCAGAGGTGGGCTCGTTGTAATTATATCTCTACCACAATAGAAGCAGCAGAAGCCCTGTGGCGCTGCTGTGGAAACAGTGAGCCGATGAAAAATATGACACAGCCAGCGACACAGCTTTTAACTCGCAGCTCAAAAATAGCTTGAAATATAAGTATGGTATTTCTCCCTTATAAACACTCCCTTAATGAGCAGTTATTCTGTCAGATAATTAAGGTTCCTCCATGTCTGAACTGATGCAACTTTATGCAGTGGAAGCCTAAGTGATCAAGGATTTTCTACAGACACAACCAGTCTGCATTATGAGGGCAGGTCCTCTCCACCATTTGCATGTGATGTCCTCAAGGATTCACTAAAAGCCATACAACTCTTCAGGGATGCTCCTTTTGTATCCGGCACTGCACTCAAGGGAGGCACACACATCGGCAGACTTTCAGAGCATGTTGTTGTGACTGTGTTGTCTGCGAAGCAATGATTAGAAGCTAAAATAAGGAACTGGAAGTGTTGATGGTTTCAAAGAAATACAAAGACGTAACGTATTCAGTCTGCCTTTTTATCTTCACCCACACATTGACACTTTCACAATGCATGTGAAAGCTCGGGGTTAAGGCACACACACATCAACACACATGTACACCTCCACCTGGAATCCCTTCCTGGCTGTCAGTCAGTGTAATTGACAGTGTTTCCGGGGCACGCCATGTCAGGCCATTTATGGCGCTCTAATTAGAGTGAATGAGAGGGCTAGCCACAGGAAACCACCAGATGTCACACACGGGAGCTCAAAGCCTCAGGATATGATAGATAGATGAATAGCAGAGCCCTTGTGAGGCATGCAGAGGGGGGGGAGAGATGAAGAGGGGGTGAGAGTGGAAAGGAAAACATATAGGGAGGGAGGCTGAAGGCACATAGGAGAAAGTGAAAGCAAGGCTGTAGATGGAGGAGATGCGGGGAGGAAGACAGGATGATGCAAGGGGAGATACTACTTAATGTGAGCGGACACTGGGAGGATAAGATGATACAACAGACACTAACTGCAGCTGCTTCTGTGAAAGATGAGGGCAGAGACTTAGAATCTCCTCATATAACTGAGTCGTTTTAAAGGAATCATCATCAAATATAGAGCATGTCGTCCATTTTCAAAACATGACTAATGTACTTGAATAGTTTTAATTTCAAAAATGTAACTACTAGACACAATATGTCTCCTACTTCATTGCAAAGTCCATTCTCACAGCACAAGTATGTGCACTGGATGTTTCAAGTTTCCACATCACACTTCTGTAAGATGCTTATAGGTCCAAGTGAGACTCTTACTTTAGCTGTACAGCAGCCACTGTGGCTACATGTATCAAATTGCTAATTTAGTGTTTTGCGAAAATGCTAGACTTCTGTAAGTAGTAGTGAAAATTCATTTTGCACTAACTCAGTAATGTCCATTATACAGAGATAGCTACTTAAAGTTTGGTAGCAATAACTAAGATTAGCCACCATGCGCGACTTGTCACATCAGACCAAGTAAGACTGTAACAGCAAAAGCACTGATTGTATTAAACTGAGCAACTGATGTGTGTTTTATTGTTATGAATTTTTTATGTGCAATAAGAAGAATGTGTTATTTCTTCGTCCAAAAGCTTAATTTCATGTGTCTTTTTTTTTAAAGAGAGTACATCTTTTCACTTTTCACTTTTAATCAAAACAAAATGACACTAGATGCCTTTTCAATAGCTTTTCAATAGTTTTTAGGGTTGTTTGCCATTATCTGTCATACAGAAATCCAATTCAAATGTCAAAAAAAATGACCGATGCATTAGACCACAAACAGCGGCTGCCAAGATAATAGACTATGTCATTACAAATCTACCGCACCATCAGACAGACTGAGCAGCTAATCTAAATATTACAGGGTTATGAAGTGGACACTCCCATCACAGATGTTTTATTGAATTAGGCCTTATTGGGATTACCCAGTAATTAGATGAGCGTGTCTCTCATGCTCAGTAGTGTTTTCCTTTCAATATCTTGGTAGGTACAGTTTGAGATTGCAGAATACATAGTGCACACCTGTAGTATGCAGTATGTATGATATAAAAAATGAACAGAAAAGAAACTCACTGGGTCTCCTGGATGGACCCGGCTACACAATGGAAACGCTCAGGCACAGTTTTCCAGTCCTTGGCCATTTTCACCATGCCCCCAGCATCCAACACACCATATCCAAACAGGTGGTTGAACTCAAGGCCAACGCCATTCCTCCTCCACTGGTGGACCTCGTCATGGAGCTGGTTCCTCTTGGAGGTCAGGACTGACAGGTGCTGCATGTCTCTCCATGTCAGGTTAGGGCTGGGGCAGACAAACAGTCACCAGGACAGAAGCAAGTGGATAAAGAAAGGATAGAGTCATGGAGCAGAGACAATATTGTAAGTTGGAAATGTCAGGCAGGCTCACAGGAACAAATAGTAAAACTAATCTGATTCATTTTTGTTTCAATGACATCCCTTCAATTATCTAAACATCATAGGGTCGCTACGTTGAGGCAGATGGTTGCCTTTGTCTGTGTTTCCCTACATTATGTTGTCTGTGTGTTGTGACAGCTTTGTTCTGGCTGACTCACTGCTGTTGCATGGTTCAAGTGTGTTTGGGCAGTAAAAGGCCACACACTCTACCTAACAGCCCAGTGGGTTATTTGCCGCCGGATAGGGTGAGTATCCACTCCTCCCAACAGCAACATCATTATCATGTGTGCAAAGCAAACATTGCTTCTTTATTCAACTCCACTTAGGTAATGGCAGCAGAGGCTTGTCAGCCTTTAATGTGAGAAATGAAGCATCTGAGAGAATGGAACGGCTCTCCTCTGGGATTTGAGAAGCAGAAATTCTCCAGGTTTTAGATTTGTCATATTTGTCTAATAATGCGTGGGTAGGTTTACTTAAGTGGCATATGTTTTCAATTATTCTCTGATCCGCAAGGAATGACCTGTTCTGAATTCATCAAGATTATAAAATGCACTCCAACTTGTACCACAATGTTAATATGACATGATTAACAAATTTTGTTGTGAACATCAATCACTGAAGCTCTGGTTTCACCATTGGCCTATAGTTAGCAACATTTGCATCAGATTGAGATGACCAATTACTGCATTGTGTTTCATCCTTTCATCATCCAGTACAGTCTCTCTGCATCATGCATATAAGAAGTACAGTACATAAACTGCATTTTTCAGCCTTGTACTGAGATATAAAGAGCACTGATCCAAATATGATGTGCGTCCTTGGCACAATCACATAGAGTGTGTACTTTTTGGGGGACAGAGTAGGGGCTGTTTCACTCTTCATTCAGCTTATGGTTTGATAAATAAGCAATTCAGTCAAAAGTGGAGAAATGATTTGCGCTTTTGAGGTGTGCAGGCACAGAGAGAATATTAGAATAAAGGATTTGAGGATAGAGATTGACAGAGGAAGTCAAAGACATTAATGCGATATGAAAGACCAGGGTTGTACTTGAAAAACAGAAGCTCACACATGAACAGCATAACACCGTTTTGTTTCAAATCAAAGACAGTCCAAATTTATGTTGGAAAACATTGTATTGTAAAATTACACCTTCTGACCAGCACTGTCTTCAGCAGAGAGGAGTTGAATGTTGTAATGTAATAACGTTTTATACAGACAGCCCATCTAAATCAATAAACACAATTATAACAGGTGTGTGGAAGGGGCAGTAGATCACATACTTAGCCTCAAGAGCCAGAGCAAAGACACCAGCTGCCTCTGGAGCTGCTGCTGATGTACCAGAATGACGCAGCGTGCAATTCCCATACAGGTCTGTAGTGGCCTGGAATAAACAAATCACAAGAAAGAACAAGAATGCATTTTTGCAAGGTACTCTGTGGACTGACTTCTCTGTGAAATACTCATGACAAATTTTTCTGGGAAAACCCAAAAGATGTGACGTTTATTCTCGCTCCTTTTACTGTTAAGTAATACTATTATTAAGTAATAAAGTTAGTGAACATTGGCTGAATTCTTACATAAACACGTCAGCTGACAAATTGTGTTTATATTTACTGAATAAGTATTTATTTATTTAATTTGGTTCTTAATTAGAAATGATAACAGATTGACTGCAATTAGACAGGAAACCCTAGGGAAGATCTGTGGCTCTGTCAACAGCCAAAGGTGATTTGCATAATCACAAACACAAACACTGCTGCCTTTACACTGGGAAATTCACACGCATGGTATAGAATATTGTCTATGAGGGCATGCTAAGATATAAGAGCATTCATTATTCTAATGTTAGCCATCAATGTCAGGCATCTGTCCTCAACACAAGGAAGCAAGCACCATCTTTCAAGCTTTAGCTGTTTCTCTTTTCATTGTGGTTGACTCATCTACTCATTTTTTCGGGTATCTCCCACTGGTGACACAATTCTCCAGGTAAATAATCAAATAGCCATACACCAGTTACAGTTATAGCCCATTTATGCTTACTAAGGTCAGCCCTTAGATTCTCTTTGATTTATCATTTGTTTGCCTTGTTACTTTTCTTTCCATTCATAGAGAAGAAAACAATTACAGTAAAGCAATTTGGTGAAAATAAACTCTTTCTGAATAAAAAAAAAAAAAAAAAAAAAAAAAAAAAAAAAAGTTCTCTAACAATAAGAATTATTATAAAGCTTTGGTAGAGATCAGGGCTCTTTAAGCCCCCCACATGCCTTAGAGCCCGGTGTGCTGTGATTGGTCAGCTTCACAGCAACTACACGTTTGGTTCCGCTCATGTATTGCTTTCTTCCACAGCTATCATCAATATATTATAATGGCAGCTGTAAACAAATGATTGTGGCTATTACAATGGTGTTGGTTCTGCCTTATTAGTTTGAGCCAGAGTTCAATCTTGAACAGGAAGATGATAGACCTGATGCACCTTCGCAAGCTAGACTAGAGCAGGCAAACAAGCACACCCACTGCCATACAGTTGGAAGGAGAGAAATTGCAGAAATGAGGAGAGAAGTGCTGCAAATAAAGTAGCTGGACAGTCTGCAGTGGACTTGACAATATGACTGTGTGCCAAGATTGCAGGGAGTGTCCAGCTTGCTAGTGGGTAGCACTAAGGGACATATTGACAATTATTAACAATTAACAATTAACAGTAGATACGATAACACCATTACCTATTGGTATAACTGTTACTGTTTACACTGTTACAATTAACAATCAACTCTCTCGCCTCCGCCACCCCCTCTTTTCTCCTCTCACACCCAACTGGTTGAGGCAGACAGCTGCCCACCCTGAGCCTGCTTCTGCTGGAGATTTTTTCCTGTTAAAAGGGAGTTTTTCCTCCCCCCTCTCACCAAGTGCTTGCTCTTTGTCGGAACCATTGAGTTTCTCTCAATAATAATGTAAGGTCTTGACCTTACCCTGTAAAGTGCCATGAGATAATGTATACTATGATTTGGCGAAAATACTGATGTCAACAGGTCTAGGAAGTAAGGCCTGGACTGCCAACAGGGCATTTTGTCCAAATGAGAAAAGTGATTTTTATCTCAATAGAGATATTCTCTTTGAACCTTGCAACTCTGTAGACCATTAACATGCACAAAAAGCTAAATAATACACTATAGGAAAGGGAAAACCCTGAAAAGCATAATAGGTCCTCATCCACTATGCTGTAAGTGTTGTGATCATCACAGTATGGCAGCCTCTCTCAGCATCCACAGCAAAATTATGCATTTGGACGTCCAGGAAGTTAATCAGAGAAGAGCTATTCCCCCCGACTGAACCTCAATTTTTTCACAACAACCCAGCAATTACAATGTAACAGCTTCTTAGGTTTTATCCCTGGTCTCATCCAATCTCCTGAAAGGCCTAGGACACACTGCCTGCGGGGCAAACTAAAAAGAAGCTATTTACAGCTCAATCTATGAATGAGAAGATATATTCGAAAGACACAAAACAACAAACAAGTCATCTTTGAATGCTAAAAGTGCTTATACCTACTGAAATATACAACTTCAGCAAATGTAGAGTGTTAAAAACATTTGTTAAACTGTACAAGCATTTCAGACGATTTCTTTTTCAATCATGTGAAACATGTTAGGCCTATGTAATTAAATACAAACACACTCACAACGCCAGCCTCTGGGTTCCTCTTGCGTCCGTTGCTGAATGTTGACGCCAGGGTGGAGGAGCAGCTCTCATCGTACAAGGCGGTGCGTCCATCATTGATGGCTGAGTTGATGGAAATCGTCCACATGCTCGAGGCGTAACCATCACAGTTGCAGTCGTCATAGCTACCACCATCTCCTGATGCCCATACGTAGATGCTGCCTTTTCCTCCACGGCCCTTAAAACAAAATCACCATCCAATCATCATCCAAATGGAGTGAAAGAATGAAATATGTCACCATCCTGTTTATCACTAGAGGGAATAACATGGCTGAAATAAGAATTGGGAATTTGGGAATTTCACCAGGGTGGTGTAATATATAATAGGTGTCAGTGTGTGTTTACTAACTGTGAACATCATCTGATGCCAAATGATCAAAAAATGTATCTGAATCACATAGCAAAGACACAGCCATGTAAGACATAGCCTATGTAATGACCTGATTTACATTATCAGTTGTTTTGTATTTCTTTTCTTTTTTTATCTTAGAAATGGGCATTATTGCCAATTATTGATAAGAAGCCATATCTGTTAGACTGATGTTAAGATGTATTAGAATTTACTGAGTATGTTTTTGTGCATCTATCATGAGATTTAACATTCGATTTTCATAATTGTTTAGTAAGTGATTTAATTTACAGTTTACATATATTTAATATATATTTTAGTATTTTAATAAGATGTTCTAAGGCTTGTTCATTACTGAGATGGTTTAATAATAATGTTTAAATTGGAGAGTTAATCTGAAGGAGTGTGATTTCCGGTTGACATCTGAGTGATGACGAAAAAAAAGAAGTTGGTTGGGAAGATGGGCACTGTGACGAACAGAGTTGGAGACCAGTAAGAGACGCCATGGACTATTAAACGTTTACCGAGTAATTCTGTTACGCTATAACTGTGGACTATTTGCAAGTTAACTCGTTTCTTATGGTATAAGTTATGTTAACTGTGTGTGTGAGTTTGGGACTGTAAAGCGGCCGACGAGGGATGTTCTTTTTCACTGTGGAGTGAGCTAGCTTGATTAGCAGAGCTGCCGCCATTGTGAGAGACAATCGCCTTCTTCACCTGCACGGACCAGAGTGGAGGAGCTACGGTAGGACGGAGCTTCCGCAGTCGTCGCGGAGAATTTGCTCGACGCTGAGGACGGTCTACTATCAGACAGGGTGTTTTTCCGGTTATGTGGTTCCTGCTGTCGCAGCTGCGGACTGAGATGAGCGTGACCTCAGGTGTTTTCTTCAGATGTGGTAAGATTCATACTCACGTCATGCAACTGTTAGTTTCTCCATGAGCCCCACTATTAAGCGCGCCAATGAACCTTAATTCAAGCTTGTTGAAAGAACAAACTAAACTAAAACGTGCACTGTAGTTAAAACAAACTGAAAAAAGACTAAACAGACAAAAACTACCCGGGTCCTTTTGTTTTGTTAATGTTTTTCATATTGGGCTTGTTTGTGACATGTAGGATTTCTGCTATCAGTTAATACAAAGTTTAAACTGCGGAAATGTGTTTGTTTTTTCACAGTATATGCTGAATAATTAATAAGATGATTCACATATTTCTGCAGTAACATCACACTGGGTTATTAAAGCCAGTAGTATTCCCTTAGCCTCATACTTTACCCTAGACGTGTATATTATTCCCTGAGATGTCTCTTTCACCATTTTGGAGTTTATAGGGGTTTAATACTTAAGCTCTGCATGAATTGTTCTTCATTGTTCCAGTGGTGAAATGTAGGGATCGACCAATATGGTTTTTTCAGGGCCAATAACTTATTTGGAACCGATATGCCAACACAAAACTACTGCTGTATAAGGACAATCACTGTGGCGTCCAGGTGTATCTATTATTTTGTCCACCCCATTTATGTCAGTGAAAGTGGGCTAAGTAACAAAAACACCTGTATAATGTAATACAGCTACACACACTGCATTCTCCATAATGATCATACAGTTGAATGAACAACTGTCTGAAACAATTTTATTAATAACTGATTATAAACTTCATGAAGGAGGATTTACTGCAGGACTGTTGTATTACTATACATTAGTTTTAGCTAGATGTTCCTAATAAACTGATAACTGAATGTATATTAATAATCATCAGGTGTATGCACAGACTGCAAAGAGCCTGACTGGAATTAATTGGTTGATTTCGGTGCTCTCCTCACCTGGCAGTCTAAAGATGTTCTTTAATTTAATAGTTTTATCATATATTATTATTATCACCAAATAAGATGTTTTCCCCCTTTTTGAAATGTAACATGTATACTCTAAGTCCTTTTTAACTGACTTACTTTGTACTTTTATCAGAGAACATTTTTATGCAGTGATTTTACTTCTACTGTAGTAGAATATCTTTTCAGCAACAGTAGTTACTGACTGTTCACCTGCTGACGTGCTGCCGTCAGTGTAATGTCTCATCTCCAGTGGCAGGAGTTTTTCGTATTTGTAGTGTTTATTGCTGCTCTTTTTTATCACAGGTAAATATGGACATATAATAGATATAATAACAAAATTAAACAACTTTTGACACTGCAAAAAAGAACAGTCGCATTTAGCTTTCAAGTATTTAAAGTAAACAATACTTTGCTAAAGTAAGACTGCAGCCTGGTCGTGGACTTTCCTCATCCTCCGTTTGGCAGAGGCAGAGCATCTGCCGGTGAAACTGTGCTCACGTGTGTTCCGAGTCACTCAAATGTTGCCAGTGATGCAGTAATTAGGTTTAATGTTCTTTTACACATGTTTTTGGTAGATTACTGTCACTTTTTTTTTTGCACCATGAGATAAGTTGCTCATACAATTAATGAGACCCTGCTTGTGCGCAATTAGATCTGATGAGCGAGCGGGCGTAGCGCGAACCTTATTCAACTACCTCCCTGAACAGGATGTGAATCTTATGTTACTTCCCAAGAGGGTGACTATCAATTTCGTCATGTGTCAGTGCTTCGATACCACGAAAAAACGGGTACCGTTCCGTTTTTTGCCACGTGGCATCGACTTGGTATCGAAGTATCGGTTCTGGTGACAACCCTATGTTGGACTAACAGATGAACTTGTTCATCAGAGTGTGGTGTTGTTATAACTTCAGTGTAGAGGATTGTGGTGTTTATTATAACTTTAGAGATGTCTGCTGTCTTACCTTCGACACACAGCTCCGCTTGTTAACCGCAGCCGCTCGTTAACTTCAGCTGCTCTAGTCTGCGTAAACAGCAGTTTTCAGAATGGTAGGCTATTAGTCGTGTCGTGTAACCAATCAGATCGTGCTGTGGGCGGGACATTGCTCATAGAGTGCTGACTACAGAACAGAGACAGGCGGCTGCATCAGAGCATAAGTTGTAGTTTTTTAAAAAAAAAAAAAAGTAACTTATTTTTATCGGTTATCGGTTAAAAAAGTAGCGATACTGAAAAATGACTAATTTTACCACCGATATTTGGCCGGGCCGATACTCGGTCGATCCCTAGTAAAAGGGTTACACATAGCAAATAGATATCAAATACATGCAATTCACCTAACCCTAATCCTAGAATAAGAGCCAAGATCGTGATGGTGCTCTTAGTTTTTCTTTGGCCCTACTTTGTGGAACAAACTGCCCGAAGTACATTGTGTTTACTTAGGCTTATGATGAGTTATCATGTTTATTTGCATCTGAGTGTCTCTGTGTGTTTGTGCAGGGTGTGTGTTTAATTCTTGCCTTATTTTGTTATAAATAACAAAACATGGCTTCTGTTTGATTTCTCACTGAGTGAGTAAAGGAGCCATGAAATCTTAAGTAAACCACCATAATAATGATATGGGTAATAGTAACAATTTGTATGGCAACAAATGATGAATTAGCAATGCAAATGTAAAAGAAGTTGGTGGACAAACTGTAGGATCAAGTGCTGTAGTATTAACCTGTTTTAGTTACGGTAGATAGGAATTACAGTGGTGAAGGCACAAAAAAAATGAAGACAGTCTTTATCTTTTCTTTGCAGTGGGGCATAATACCATCTGTAAATTGAATCATCAAATGTCATCTTTGTTACTGATAGAGAGCCTGCAAACATGAAACAACTGACTGTGGCTTCACGCAGAGAGCGTCCTCTTCACCAAACACTGCACCTGTTTCTACAAAAGGCCGACGGTTCCCCCACAGAACAAAGGATCAAGTGGAGGGGGAGTGGCATGTCCTTCCCTTCACGATGCTTATTTATGTCTCTCTATTTGAATTGCAAAGAGAGGTTTGAGCATTGCCGAGCTCACCTATGAAGCTTCAGGCCTTCTGCCTTCCGTCTCCTGCACAAGCCAAACAAAGTGCTTTAATTTTGCACCGCACACACTGTTTCATTTATTTCCATTATCGGTGGCAATTTGCTAAACCACACAGTTATGTCTAAGATGCAGATTTAAAGCTACTCTGTCTGACTCAGTTGTTAATATAACATAATGCGATTCGTTATTTTAAATGTTTCCTTTTGTTGCACAGTGTGCATCATGCTCAGCCATCATAAGTCTATATAAGTGATCATTAGAATCTAAGAAGCAGATTGCAGAGTGGCTGCTTGATTAGTTGTGTTTACATGATCAGAGATTACAGTCAGCTTTGCTCCTACTCAGCTACCCTGCCTGAGAAAGGGTCATTTCGGAGCAACCCACACCTGCCAGCACACGGTGCATGATGATTAATCAAGCAAGTAATTGGCAGTGGCACTGTTAGCATGGCAACTCTGTGTGTGCGCGTGTGCGTGCCTGTCCAAGAGGACTGCTATTCCACTAGAGGGCCTACATTTAAGCCCCCGTTGACAGGCCTTGGAGAGTTTTCACCTTGCTGAAGTGTCCTTGCGCAGGACACAGGAATGAATGCCTAATCCGCTCCAAAAGACGTGAAACTCCACAGACTTATTAGAGGGCTATGGTTAACTAAGATGAAAATATTCTTGTGGAGTTCAAAGTGGTGTCCCCCAGTAGGGGTGCTATGATGGACTGAGGGAGACATTAATATTTGTACCAAATTTCATGCCGATCCATCACATAGTTGTTGATACATTTCACTCAAAGTCACAAATGTGAACTTCATGTTGGGAAGAGGAAAGGTCAGGGGGACACCAAAGTCATGAAGATTCATCCTCTTGGAACCATGAATGTATGTAAAAAATGTGTGGCAATCCATCCAGTGGTTGTTGAGAGATTTCAGTCTCTGCGTGGTGGGCGGACTGACTGAACAGCATTGCTATCCTTTCTAGACCACCATCCAAAGAGTAGTTAAAATAAGTCAGAAACGTGTCCCATTCATAGTTTTGTAAAAAGAAAATGGTAGATGGAATAGAAAGCCTAATATAAACCACCAAAGATGACTTTCTGATACACTTTAACATTATTAAGAAACACTCAGCACAGTATGTACAATACCCCCTCACCTTATTTACGCCGTCAGCCATAGCCTGTAGTGTGAGCTCTCGGGGTCCATCCACCGTCTTGCCGTCGTCGGTTGGTCCCCAGCTGGCACTGTAGATATCAATAACCTGGGGCATGTGGCTGATGGATGATGCCTCGATGATGTCAGTCATAAAGGGTTGATCCAACATCCTGATACCTGACACAGAACACCTCCATATGAATTTGAAATTAAAATTCTGGCTATCATTGGTTTACTGTATTGTTATTGCTGCTGGAACACAGTGTAGTTTAGGTAGCTATTAGAGGGTGATTCATAAAACCCTTTTCAGCTGGTTTGGTTTACACTATAGTGTCAAGACAGTACAATAGCCTACCACATATTTATAGCATCTGAACCCTTAGAAATGGCAAGAAAGTGATGTCAGGTTCATAGCAGGACACAAATCAAATAGTCAATACTAATTTTCTTATTTCTACCCAGACCACATTTCACGAAAACTCAATATGAAACGGAAACATGGGGCTGTTGGGATTAATGGTGTTGTCCTGTTGATATGTGGACTCCAGCTGACCTCTACAGTAATTTGCAATAATTCTATGGGTAGATACCAAACAATGGAGTGCTGATCTTCCAGAACAATATATGTTTTATACATGGTGTATACAGTATTTCCCCTCACAGTGAATCACCCTTATCATACCTTTGATCCTTTGATCATACTGTTATCAGAACTGTCATTTACTATCATCAGTTTGCTCATTGTTATTCCTCTCACTGTCCAATCTGCGGCTTTAATATGACACACACCTGCCACCTTTGAGTTGTAGGCGACTCCCACACCGCAGATGTTGTTATTGGCTGCCGCAGACACCTCTCCAGCACATCGTGTTCCATGACTGGTGGCAGCAAAGAGCAGAGAAAAGAGGATTTGCATGAATTTACATGAATTTACAAATGATACGTTGTGGGTTAAGTCTGAGGTATCACTGATTCGATACATCTCTTGTTTTTGTTGACTAAATGAGAAATCTGCTGATAGGAAAGGTTTACCATTTTTGTAAATCGATTAGAATTAGCATAAACACTGTAATTCAAATGTAATGTAACTCTGTAATTCTGTGACCCGAAGAACATTAGCTCATAGAAAGCCAACAACATTTATCCATTCGTTTTCCCATCACTCATCTGGGTCCGACTGAATATGTTTGCACATATCATTGTTTTGTGTGCACCATGTGTCTCTCTCTCCATCCTCCGCTCCCCTACAGGGACACTGCAGAGAGTCAACCCCTCTCTCCCAGCATGCTTTGCTACAGACAGGCAGCTATTTATAACAACCAGATGATTAGCCAGCGAGTTGTGCCCGACAGTCAGCAACTGCTACACTGGCAAACCCAAATATTCCCTTCTCACTCCCACACACAGACACACATACACTACACAATACATCTGAGCAGATGAAGGCACAGTGGAGGAGGAGAGGCGGAGAAAGAATATATTTCTCTTTGTTCCGCTCCTCGACGTGCTGCAGCGGCAGTGGATCACCCAGTGTGATTGGGAGATGGGAGGCAGATAAGGCGTTATCAGACAGCAGGTCATCACTGTGAACACTGCAACTCTGAGAACAGACTAGACTTGTGTTAGTCCTCCTTTATCTACCTTATCTCCTCCAAGTGAGCAGGTAAAAATAGGCATTATGTTTTCTATTTTGTTGTGCTGGACAACAGCTCTGTTTATACGGCACCATTATGTCTTAATGGAACTATGCGGAGAGAAAATCAATAGTAGGAAAGCTGCCAGACTCCAGGGAGAGCACACACATGCACACAAAAACACACTGAGCATGTGTATATATAAACAGGGGTTGGCTGGGTGAGCTTTACCTGTTGAACCAGTCATCTGTGTAGCGTGGAAATGGGAACGGGTCATTGCTGCTGAAGTCATAGCTGGCATCGGCATTCTGAAAGGACCAAATGGATGCATTTACAAAAACAACAACACTGAGGCAGAAAAACAAAAGGAGAGAAGGCAGAGAGAAGCATTTCAAAGTGAAGTGCTGACCTTTATCACAGCCTGTTCTGTCATTTGGATAGACCAATTGAGAGTGATTTTGAGTTTTTCCAAAACATGGCTTGCTAGTGTGTAATACTTATAGTTTATTAGGTACATCTAGGAAATAAAAAGAAACCCCAGTTTGACATTTTGGGGAATATACTATCCACTTTCTTGCCAAGAGCAATATATATAATTATATAATATATTTTAATATAATATAATTATAGTTATATCTTCATTCATTTTTTCATTCATTCACACATCAACCGTATCTAGTCAGTAACATGAATTAACCCCCCCCCCTATTAGAAGAACTAATGATGTCTGCACTCTGCACTGTTTCACCTGTCCATTTCAAGGAAACTTTTCAAAAAGCTGGGTGTGCTCGGATGTAAAAGAGATAATATTCATCTGTAGGGTTGCCACCTTTTATGTGAAAAAAGCTGGCAATTGGTTTGGTTTTACTTGACATTACATTATTCACAGCACTTTGAGGACATAATACAAACGAAAATATGGGACAAATTTCCTCCCATATTGATTCAAATTCACACAGTAGTAGTGGCAACCGCCTAGCAATTCTCTATTCAGGAAAAACCCTCAGTGGCATTGACCTCCTCTTGTAACTTTATTTTATTTAGTTTTTCATTTCTTTTTAAAGGTTGTAATGTTCAGTTTTTGTTGAAACTGTTGAGATTTTGACAAAAATAGTTAAAACACATTTCTCCAATAGTTTCAACAAAAACTCAATATTTTAACCTTTCTGAACCTGAGATTTAGTGCGGGGCTGTTGTATTAGACTGCATTAGGTTTAGCTAGAAGTAACCTAATAAACCGGTATACACACAACAACAGTGATCTGAGCACGGTGATACAATACTTAACTACAAATCTTTCCTCTGTGGCAATACTGGAATAATGTGTGGTCACAGCGGGGATTTCAAACTGAGAAAATAATGGACTAAGCATTGCCAGCATTTAATTCCACATGGCCAAAAGTAATAGGATCAGAATGAACAGCAGCAGAAAAGCAGGAGGAAAAGCACGCAGGAGACACACATCTGCCAGAGAGACATTAATGTAGTCAACATAATTATCAGAATAGCCATGTCTGGAGGACAGGACACACACACACACACACACACACACACACACACACACACACACACACACACACACACAGAGTAAGATTTAACAGACATCCTTGGGAAAGTCTCATACTTATTGCGCTCTCTGTAACACACTTCCAAAGCTCTCCTTTACCCGTTACTCATGTCATTTGGAGTGCTATCTATATTCTGCTCTCTGTAGCCAGTAACAGGTGCTTTGTGTGCTCACGAGTATAGAGAAACCACAGCTGTGTTCGTCAGCCAAAGACCAAACACATCAGATCAATCTTGGGGGCTGCTTCCAAGCTTGGGTCTGACAGGCCTGCTGGCTGGCATTTAGAGGAGATGACTCAGTCAGCGACAAAAAGAAAACAAAACGGCAAAAGCTTACTGACCTGATGGAGAAACACCATAATTATTAGGAGACGGGGAGTGGGTAACCACTAGAGGAAAGCAGAAACACTTACAGCAACTGGGCTTGCATGATGAAGTGCCCATAGGGACAGATTCATACCTCCGTAATTGTATAAGGAGATGTGCTGATAAATTTAAGTGTAAATGCCATTTTTCTCAGTTGGATTACTTTCTTTCTTCTTCTGTCTTTGTCTGTTTTCTCTCGGGAACACGTGTACGTGTCAAAGAATCAATAAAAAACTTTTAAAAAAGTGGAACAACTTTAGCAGTGAAACCGCTTAAACATATGAAAAGTCTAAGAACTTGCTTGAAAATGTTATTATTCACAGCAGAACATTTGTGAAGAGAGAACACACACTTCTCCCAAAAACAGCTTTTGCTCACGTCAGGAGCAGGAGTGTGCGCGTGTGTTTTTTTTCTTTTTCATTAAATGGAGTGAAAAGTGCTGAGCCCCAGTAATAAATGACACAGGCCCATGTCCATGAATCATTTGCTGTGCTTATCAAGCTCATATCTTCAGCTATCAATCAGACTCTGCTCTTCCTCTAGTGTCCTGTGAGTAACCAGAGTCAGAATAATGGATTGTGCCCAGCATCAGCCACCTCACCTTTCCCCAGCAACCATCATCTAGTCGCCGTTCTCTGAGCGAATGGTACTTCAGAGAGCTGACTCAAAGTTACTATAGTGTAAGCCAGCATGTCCTGTTTCTCTACAGCTAGACATAGCAACAATTATAGCAATAGGGAGGTTGAGGATGATGTCATCAGCTTGATGTTAGATGAGAAAGTAAAATAAAAAGCTTTTCACAGTGGTGCTGTGAAAGTACTGTACTACATGTGCATCAGCTGGTACCTTTCAGAACTTCCACCACTGTAGAAAGCTCATTGACAAAAAAAGAGATAACAGCGGGGGACAGGCAGACTTGCCATTGGAACTGCCAACTCAAACCCTGATAAGGTGGTGGATTATCAAAACATCCATAGTTTAGGTTTTTTAAGTTTTTAGCAGCTCCGTCAGTGTCTTTACCAGCCTCTGCAGTGCTATTCATGCAGCCAGTCTCAGTGGATAAGTCCAAGGCTTTGAAAACTTTAAAAAGTTGCTATCACTTGCTGGTTTGCTACCAGCATTACCATGGAGCATATCATGCTAGCATGTAATACCAGCATAGGCTAATGGTTGTGGCTTGATTGGTTTTGGCTCTCATGTAGACTAGGTAACTTAATTCAGTTGTGCTTCTTATGTGTTTAGTGGCTGCTTTCACTGGGCTTCGTAACACATTGCTAACTGAGAATGTAAATGGGGTGGGGTGGGGGGGGGGGTTGTTGTAGCTGAAAGAAGGCTGGAGCTGTGGTCGACGAAGTATTTGTTTTGGTCTGAGATGCTGGTGGTGTAGTGCGACATCTAGTGGCAGTGATCATTTACAGAACCATTAAAAAGTATTTACTGCTAATAGAGTATTTTTTCATTGTTTTACTGATACTGAAAGTAAAGGACCTCAGTACTACTTCCACCACTAAAAGGCAAATATTTTAAATCCAGCTTGAAGTCTGTCATTGAGCTTAATGTTCTAGATGTGTTTATTCCTGAGTTATTACTATACATTGATGTGGACCAAGAACAGACAAAACATCATGTGCCTCTCTCAGTGCCATTCATCATGTTAGCATGGCTGAATTCAGTAGTCCATTTGGTGCTGATAACGTAATCTATAATGTAGTAAAGCTGATGCGGGATTTCTGTATAATGCAACCTTGCTTGAAAGCCCTTTGCAAGATGCTTCAAAGTAAAAGTACCTTGAAAGAATCTATAACACAAGGTCCAAGCCAACTTTAAAGTGATTACAGTGAAGACAGATACTGTTCTTCCATAGCTCTTGAAAAAATGGCAGTGAGCATTTGTCTCACAGGGTATGACAAGAGCCTGAACATATACTGTAAATCTCTTCTCTCTTTTAATCTGGCTCTCCATCTCATACAAATTCAAACAAAAGAAACATATGAGATGAACTTCATGGTAATGTGACATCATAGCATTTTATCATGGTAACTTCCCAGGGTGTTCAGGGGTGGAGAGCAACACTTGCAACAACGTATTCATCAGAAGGGACATAAAACCCAATACTATACCTCTGCTCCTTTCACACAATTCTTATTGAGAAAGACAAGAAAAAGGTCATCCACTGATCACTGCTCCCGTTACTTTGAAATCCCTCAAATATTGTAGCAGCCAAACACAATACCAGTATTGATTAGGTGCTGGCAAGCATAGACACAGAAAGAATACCTGCACACTCATAGCTCCTGTGGAGGAATTAGGTCAAACTCAACACGATAATTGTTTTATAGAGACAATTAGATTTCTTCTGTGATATTTACCACTGCCACCATCTGATATTAAGTACTGTGATCTGTTAAAGATAGGAAATACGCATTACACTATATCTGCAATTGTATCACTTAGTGGTATAATACTAGAATCTGTATAAATGTATTTATTTATATAAAACTCATTCAAACTACTATAACTATTGGCATTTGCAGATAAATGTACCATGAAATTGAACTACTAAGTTAGAAATTTCTCATTTCAGGACACACACAATCTCACAATTAATTCACCGTATCAAAATGTATCTTATGAGCTGTTACAGTATGATCATTGCACGAAGTGGGAAATCTTTAAAAAACAAGAAGCACATAATCCAACGCCCTCACATAAACTAACATTTGGTTGTCCAGAAAAGATACACACATACACACAAAGATCAACCATAACCACACAATCAGTTCAAATCCAACTGAAATATGTGATGATCCCAAAAGGACATTTATTTCATTTTTTTGTTTTTATTCAGCTAGCAGGAGGAGGTCTTTGTGGATCTGCAAAACACCATGACGACAGTAACAAAACAGGATTACATACACAGTGTCCCTCTTTCTATCTCCCTCTCTCACACACGCTCCCACTCACACACGCACGCGCGTGCGCACACACACACACACACACACACATACACACACACACACACACTTTAGATCTATGCACAGCATGATCCATCAATCCAGTGGAGCATGCTCCTGCATCACCCCAGCTGAGGCTGAGTGTTATTTTTGGGCCAAGGCTCGTCTCTGTTCACAGGCAAGAAGCATGCAAATGCAGGGAAACATGGTGGTAAGTGAACAGATATGTGTACACAGAAAGATTTTAAAAAAGAAAAAAAAACACTTATGCAAGCCACATTTAAATTAATCACACAGTGTGCACATGAGCTGAGGTGGAAAAGCAAAACAAAGAGCACACTGCTCTGAGATCATCTTCATTATCTCTTTGCGACAATATATTAACTAATAGGGGAGATAAGTATGCAAATTACTGGCACTTTTTAATAAAATTCTTGTTAAAAAAAGCATGGGTATAATTGTTAAAAGGGTTTTTTTTTTTTGTTTTCTTCAAAGAATCATGACTCACTTGTTCACACCGCCTCCGTTTCTTTGACAGAAGAGTTTGCATTTATGCATCCTTGGGTTCAATGACAGCACAATGAAGTCACACTGACGACACTGCAAACTTTATAGCCAAATCAAACTAAGCCTTCTGCATTTCCTTGTTCCATTTAGCAATCCCTCTTGTCCTTTAAGGTTTTATCAGTATTCTGGAGATAGAGCATCACATTATGCAGCGCCAACTACCCTGGCATTATCTCTGCTTGTGACAGATCGGCCTGCCATTGTGCCTGCCACAGTGCAGTGTGCATTAACATTAAACAGCTTGGCTGGCCGTCTGCCTGTTTCTGCGTCCTCCAGGAATACAAGGAGACTCGGCAGCCATGAAGGCAACTTGGAAAGCACCTGTCACTGCCAATGGCACGCCACATGAAGCCTGTGAAATCCACCACCTGAACCCGTGCTTCACTTATTAACAGCAGTTCAAAGAAATGAGTGTTATGAAATTCAATAACACTGATGTACTCACATAATTTGATGCCAGGTCTGGATGCAGATAGTCGATGCCTGAAATGTTGACAATAATAAATGATTAAGTATGAGAGGGAGTGCTTTATGGAGGATAGCATGACCTTAAGTGTCTTGTGGCTATTACACCACAGTTTCCTGTTTATTTAGTTTTGTCTTAATTTAAAAAGAAATACAGTAACAATGGATATGGAATAGTGCTAAAACAATTAGTCGGTTAATGAATTGATTGGCGGAAAATTAATCGCCAGGAATTTAGATTATCAAAATTTTCTAGTTCCAGCTTCTTAAATGTGATGAGTTGCCATTTCTTTTCTAGTTATATCATGAAATTAATATCTAAACTAGAAATCCAAGCATGTCACCTTGGGTTTTGGGCCATCACACATGATAAGTGTATCAAGTTGCATTAAGAAAAATATTAGAAGTAAAATTTGCAGTAAATAGACAAAGGCCTTGCATTTATATTTGTGTCACATTGGGTTTCTGCTCTTTGACATTTTACTAGTGATACAGTAGCACTAATACTTCAGAATAAAAGTTGGCACAGCATGCAATAAAAAAGTTTTATTAACTCCAAAATTCTATTACATCTTAGAAAAAATGGAAATGTTTTGACATTTTGGAAATACATGGTTTTCATCATACACTTTCTGGAAGGGTTTGTCTTATTATACATCATAGTCTGAGCAAGTTAGTCACCTTAAACAGAGAGTAACAAATCAGACTGAATGAGTACATATTCCTTACAATAAATTCAGCCTTATCAGTGGTCACCGTACATGTTCTGGAAAGTAACATTTCGTTAGTCATTGTACTGTTAATTAAACGGATGTGAGTGAAGTAGTTCATTTAATTATTATAATGGATATGTGCAGGTATAATTGAGTGCTTTCAGACAACACCCCAGGGTACAAAACAACAGCACTTTATACTCACCATCGTCCATGATTGCGATGGTAACTCCTTTGCCCGTGTAGCCCAGTTGCCAAGCTTCAGCCACATTAAGATCAAGCCCAGGGGTCCCGTCTGCCTGGCCTGTGTTTATCTAGTCACTCAGACAATATGGAGAACATCCATGACTCATGGCACCCAGGTGAGCCACCATTAGTAAATTTGTCAACGTTGAGAATGTGTGTGGAAAGGGGAGGTTATGGATAAGGACTGCTTGGGGGTGGGATAGTGGAGGTGATAGGAAGGGGAAGTAAATGTCAGCGATACGGCACATTCATCAGACTTGCCAGATGATTGACAGCAAGCTTGCCATGGCATAAAAGTCATGCTTGCCAGTTAGGGTAAACAAGTGGGGAGGAAACTAGGCGGCATGAATGCAGCGATGAGATGGCGCAGACAGTACCGGCTGGGCTAATTAGAGAATGAATAACAACATTGATTCAGAAAGTGTTGGGGAATATGCCTGGCCTCTGAGTAATTAAGGTGGAAGAATGTGGGTTGGTGCTAAAGGTCAGGCGGCGGGCAGACAGCTGCTTGGCTCATTACTCACCAGATACCACTGTTTGGTGAATAGCGGGTCACTCATGTTGACTTCAATGTCATTGATATTTCTGTAACCTCGCTTCTGACGACTGAAACCCTCTTGCTCAAAGACATTCTTCACCTGAGGAAGAAAGCAAAAGAATTATCAGATCATGGTCAGTCAACCATCAAACCCAGGTGCACAATAGCGCCTATGATAGAGCACATAAGTTAAACTAGAAATCGTATTTCTCATGATGGGTGAGATGCAGGACCGTACTACTCTCAGCACAGGAAATCAGCAAACCCAGCTGTGCTCTACTGTAGCAAGAAGGCAGAGCATCATGTAAATCAAAGGGGCTATTCTTTTTTTCCTAATCAGAAGGGCTGCAGCTGGAGCCAAGGCCTCCAAACTCACCTGCCACACAAATGGTGGAGATTTTTTTTCCTCTCAGTACATTTTTCAACAGAAAGCTGCAGCAATTACACTCACAAATACACTTGTGTTTCTTTGAATCATCAAAGACACACAGGCGGATGAACAGCTGTGTTTTGGATTACATATGCTTACTGAAAGCTGCCGCAATACCACTGTAAAGCACTGGAAGATAACATAGGACAGACCACATAAATGATAGGGATAAATGTCTTAGATGAAATTTAGGCTTGATTGCTTGATTAGCTGGGGGAAGGCTGTCAGCAAAATGATTGGGTGTCTTTGAGAATGATGTATTTTTATTTCTGCTACATTTAAATATTCCACTCCCAATATGTTACCGCCTTCATGTTTGTCAGTAGATGTAAGATCGACAGTATAGCTTATCAATTCAGCCATTCTAATTTGAAACTGCATTCCATGCCATGTGAGATTTTAGCGAATTTCATCAAATAACCACCTACACGCATTTGAAAAAAAAAAGTGAGATTAAAGAGAAGTAAAGGAAGGGTGAGCCATTTAATCTATTAGAATCTGGCAGTATGGCTAAACCGAGCCTGAAGTGACGCTCTCAGTTTGAAATTTATTACCAACAATCTGCTTGTCACCAAAGTCTCAAGGACAATGATTTCATTTGAAGGTTTAGGTCCTTTTCTATCTCTCCCTGTCTTTCTTTGTGTGTGTGTGTGTGTGTGTGTGTGTGTGTGTGTGTGTGTGTGTGTGTGTGTACTAGAAAGGCTTGAAAATAGACTTTTTCTACATTAAATTGTCAACACTAAAAATAAATCTATACCTTAGATGCCTCATTGACAAAAAAAAACCTTTAATTCCATTTTTATACCTGCATTTGTGGTGGTAATAAACAGTTTCAAAGATGCATCTTGGCTAAATGTTCCTCTTGTGCTTACCCTTGGCAAATTCACTCCAGTGTGACTGAGAGAAACAGCCATTGTCCGGTGTGTTTACCACCACAGATAAGAGAGCACAGCAACACTTAAGACGGCCTTTTAAAATGGCCAAAGCCTATTCATCCACATCTTTCTTTTATGGCATACTCTAAGCAATCAGGAGGCACACACACAGTAAATTAGCACATCAGTTAGTCCTTTAAATGACAAGTCAGTCATGAAAAAATGAAACCACATTTGCATGTTTATATTCAGTCTTGGAGGATTCTAAACTGGTGAAAATATTTTTACCATTGCTTTTTAATTTTTTAAAATTTTTGAATTAGCCTCATATTACGTTTGTCGTCACATCATTTAATTCACATTCAGAGGAAAACTGCCAGCAGTTTCTACATTATCCTCCCATTTCCCCCCGTTCTCTCCATCCATCATCCATTTATTCCATCACTTGGCAGGAGAGCTGGTATTTCCCTTGAGACAGCATGTCATACTGCCCACTCACAACATCAAACAGTGCCCATGCACTACCATCACTCTCCGCCTTTGCCTGCTCACAACTCACAACACTCCAGTTCACTTCAAATCAAAGAGCTGTGCTGCCTTTCTCCTCGTCCTCATTTCCCTCCTGGCTTTCCCAGGCATGTGTCCTTCAGGGTCAAGGCACACTGCTGATTCACAAAGATGTATTCAATTTTCTATTTCCCATGTTTATTTATTCACCCCCTTTAGTGTGCCTCAAATAGAATTTGAATGCATTTATCTCATGTTAAAAAAAAAAAATGGGCAGAAGGAATCATGGATGGATGGATCGATGGATGGATGGACAGGGTGACGGCACGGATGTGTGGATAAATAGACGTCTCATTTGCAATCAATGCAGGACTTGAGATGTAAAAGGACAGGAGAGGACAAGGACGAGTAAGCACAGAGAAAGATGCAGAGAGACACAAGGAAAAGATAGTGGGTGAGTAAGAAGTGGGTCAACACGATTCACTAATAGAGTCCAACATAGAACAGGGCTCCTGGGACACTAAAGAAATCCATCCAACAGTACATTCAGTGCTGCTTCTCAATTAGACATGGTTTAAGTATGTTAAATGAGTGTGTAATGGCTCCTGTAAATTAAAAACTAATTTAATAGACTACTTCAAAAGGTGAGATTCTTTTTTAACCCTAAAAATGCTATTTTGTGTTTATTTGTATACTTTTTTCTTCATAAATGCTCAAATGCAAAAAGCTAGTCCCTTTCTATATGACAAAAGTGCAGGTGTAAAACTGAAATGTGTCCACCATGCTATCTTGAAAGATGTGGGGGGAGACACTTCAGAATGACAAACAGGTGACATTAAATCAGACTAGCTGACCTCATCCATTCCAGAGATGCGCAGAAATCAATAACTGCAGTGTCGCATATGAGCATGTCAAGCATCTGATTATAACCCAGCATCTAGAATGTGGACCTGTCCGTTTCCGTGCTGTCTCACTTCCATTAGCTGCATTAGCTCGGTGGAGTGGCTCGCATTTATTTTCATTAGCACCTCTCACAACTGCAATTAGAGAGGTTAGTTCATTGTCTGCAGCAAGACCTCCACTCTCACCACCCCCAACGGTGGACAGAGCTAAACACTCAGAGCTTTTATTTGGATAAGACACAGCACATCTTTCTTGTTTGTTTTATGAAGTAGAGCTGAAACCGTTTCTCGATTTCATTTAAAGTGTATCGACATAAAATTAATCCACAGTTATTCTGACAATCTATCAATCATTTGAGTCATTTTTCAAGCCAAAAATGGCAAACATTTAGTGGTGCAAACCTCTGAAATGTGGGAATTCACAGCTTTTCCTTGTGAATATATTTGGGTTGTGAACTGATTGATCAGAAACAAAAAAAAGCAACTGTCACCATGACCTCTGGGTAATAGTGATGGACATTTTTCTTCTATTTTCTATGTATTCTATTCTATGTATGGAGAAATAATCAGCAGATTCGATAATGAAAATCTACTTTCTCACATGTGCTCTAATGAAAATAATCTATAGTTGTAGCCTTATTATGAAGATAAAGTCTGCAAGTATTCATTAAATCACCCCACTTCCAAAAATATATACTGGAAAATATATTGTTGCATATTGTTGTTGTTGTCTTCACAACAATCCAAAAATACAAAAGTGGAGCATAAGAAGCAAATACATTCAATTTTAGAAAAAACTATCAGCAAAATGCAAGCCTCTAAAAGAGAGTTTTAGTGAGTGATTTAGAGCTGGATATTGAATTAATGGCAGTCCACAGGGTTTCGAGTTGCCCTGATAGCAAAAACACAGTCCCTTTTTTGATGAGACTAAACAGAAAGAAAGTCAGAGAGCACCAAAGGTCTATGATAGTATTACTGAATGTGGACATTGTAGTTAAATAGGGACCAGGCCATGCAAGTGTCTATTTGTGTATCCCAACAGCAATGACCAACAAACGGTGACAGTGTTTTTCTGTCCTTGTGTTCAACATATCAACTCAGTAATAGTCACATGCAGTTGTTCAGGTTTTAGAGACTTTTTTTCTATGTAGAAGTTCCAAAGATTTCATTTTATTTGTTCAGTTAGTGGAAGGAAACGATCCCTGAAGATTGGTGGGGTGATTTCCTGTTGATAACTGTTGTCAGTCATTGTTCAACTGGTGCTCCTGACATCATCAAGTACAGTACAGAAAAAAACCCACACAGTTGAACACAGTTCACACTCCATACTATTGTTTACCCTAACTGGCAACAATAATTTTTGCTTTGATGTGTTTTTGTAGATACTGGCTCAGCAGAGTCTGTAGCAACCTTTGGAGCTCAGACAGTCACAAAATTGGAAGAGACTATAGAAAAACGTGTGAATGACTTTCTTTCTGCAAGGTGCATCCAACATATAAGTCCTGATTCCCCACTGTATTTTACATAAGTAGCCTCAGAATAACCACTGTCATGCAAAGTGAATGGGGTGACCATGCTGCTATAGGCACATGTATGCAGGAAATACACAAGTCTTTTCTTCTCAGTGTGTATCTCTGCGTGTCTTCTTACCCTGCGGTCTTTCTGGAGCCGCTGTCTGCTATGGGTGCTGCGTTTGCTCCGTCTCTTTGAAGTGTCCTGAGGATAGAAGTGAAAGAGCCCCTCTCCAAAGGGAAGCTGCGTAAAAAAAAGAAAAAAAAAAAGATGAGGAAGATGGCTTAGAAGCAGAGGCAGAGACAAAACAAACACAGAGGTAGCAATCAGAAAGTGTATGTGAGGCAAATCAAAATCATAGATCATAAATAGTGTAGAAGGACAGCAGGTCATCCTCCAGGTGGGAAAAAGGGCACTGATTCTCTGGCATTCACCCAGGGTCTATTTTAAGGCACTAGAGAACAGTGCTGGAATCAACCATAATAAATCACAAGGGCAGGGAAATGAGATGCATCATCCAGAGCTTTCCCTCTGGCACTGTGCACAGATTAAAGACCCCCTTATGCTTTAGTAAGAGTCAGGGTGCAGGTCAATCCTCAAAATAAATGCTTTCAGATGTGCCTGTCACATCTAATGTGAAAATGAAATTCTTATGGGAGGAAGAGGATTATTCGTATATACACTGCTCTTTAATTCTACCAGGAAAAATCACAAACACAAAAAACACAAGTAGAAATAATGTAGCCTACCTCCATTGAATGTTCTTTTAGAAATAAAGTTTTTTTTTTATTGGCTGATTGCAGATCTCTTTCCCTCTTTTATCTCTCTTTCCCTCTTTTATCTCTCTTTTAGTTCACATCTGGACGTGTCTTGCAGTTTTGTGTCCTGGTCTAGTAAATTAAGCAACAACAGAATATAATTCAAACAACACAGACATTGTTTAATGATGCATATCCCATCAAGACAAATATAGCTGCAGATTACATAACCTGGGAGGCAGGGAGGCAGAAGATGGGGGTGTGAGTGGGGGGTGGTGGGGGTCTAGTGCCTACAAGAAAAGGAACTAGCAATCACAGAACTGGTGATGCTGCACGGCCACCACACAGATATCACAATATGATGAGTTACAGACTGATTTTTTTTTTTTATTATTATTGTGGAGGTAAAAAAAAAAAAGAAGAAAAAATCCTCATTCAGAGCAGCTCGAGCACCCCTCTGCTCACTGCTACGCCTCACTGGCTAAGGCTCCAGCCAATTTCACCCACACATTTATTTTGACATGTGACAAGGCATACACATTGTCAGGGAATCATTTCCATTGGTCTGCCATAAATGGCTTGTTAACGTCTTTTGACATGTTATGATGCGTGCTGCATTTGTCAAGCTCTTTAATAAGACGTATTGTCTCAGGTGAGTAAATGTCTGCAGGGGAAGCCATGTATGTCACGATAAGCAGTGTGAATACAATATGTGCTCTGTGTGTGAGAGAAAGGTGTGTTTTTGATTAATGTTAATGTAAAAAAAGGATACCCCTTTAAACAAAACAAGGTAGTCAAAGCAATTTAACAAAAATACACAAGCTTGTTCTCACCCATTAAAATGGGATTTAATGACTAAACACACAAAGATGAAATCTATCAAATTCCCTAGGATGAGATCACACCACAACTTCATGTTGTGAGAGAAAACAGGTTGTTCTTTTGTTTTGTTGTTTTTTAAAGAGCAGCTTTCACAGATTACTCTTGCTCTGCAGGACACTGACATGGGATCATTTCATTGTTTCAAAATATAAATGAATTTGGCCTGGGCAGAGTTTCAGTCTATAGCCAATGGGCCATAAGCCAATGGGCAACCTGCTTACTAGGGCCTGCATTTTAGTAGGAATGACGTCATCAAATTAAGAAGAAGTGTAATGAAGTCACATAAGAGGAAAAGCTTGAGAAGCTTCTTAGCATCTTCTCTGCTGGACTGTGTATGTTGCTAAATACAACGTGACTGACCATTTACGATGAAAGGATACAAATGTTATAGCTTATGTTTTAGCACTTAATGTGAATATTCTGATTTGCAATAATAAATTATTCATTAATGTTCGGTTTTGTCAAGAGACAGGCAAAAAAAAGAAGCTTATAGTGTCAGCAATGCATGGCAGCTTTATCAGAGCATCCCTACCTTTCGGGCACTCTGGAACCCATGTTGTGTTGCAAGTTGGTGCGCCTCATCCTGTGCGTCCTCGTGCAACTGAACCAGAAGATGGTCCGTTAAGGCTCCTTCTGCAGCCTGCGTCGCAAGCAGCAGCAGCGCGTTCAGCAGCACTATAAATCCCACGGCTGTCCCATGTCGGGGAGATCCACGCATCGTGTCTGGCTTGTGTCAGTCTGCCTGTCTGCCTGCCTGCCTGCCCGTCGGAGTGAGATCAGTGTGCGGGATGCTCCTGGCTGGTGGTGGGAGGAGGAGGTGGAGGAGGAGGAGAGGAGAGGACGAAGAGGAGGAGGACGTTAAGGGGGTCGAATTAAAGCTTTTGCGGACGCATCTCCTCGCTGTCAGCTGACTGAGACCGCTGGAAGTTGTATTTCATCGAAGTGTAGCCGCTTCTGACGTGAACCTGTTCTGAACCTGCATCCTCAGCTTTCTATCTCTCCTCCTCCTCCTCTCATCTGTAATTCATTTACCTTCCTCGCTCGGGTAGTTTCTGCGCGTGACGTTGTACCAATGGGCTCAGGCGGGTGTGTCCCGTTGTTTCCTCCCCCGGATGAGCTCGGGGACACTTTTCAGCACCTTGGAGAATTCCTCCCATCATCCTCAGAGTTGATAGGATTTCTATTGATCAGTATCTGTTACTTGCCTCACCCAACCAAAAAGGACTGGTTTGCCATATATAGACTAGTTATGGTGGTATATAATTTATAGCACATGTCTACAATAGGTCTATAGATTTGACATAGTGTATACCTCTATGACCAGTCTGACCCTCTTTGTGTAGTGGAATGTAAGACCAGTCCTGCTGGACCATAATTGCTCATTTGGATGTGAACAGTTGTTAGACAGAAACCTGCTCTTATAAAGGCTGCTCATTAAAGCTCTCCTGCGGCTTCCCTGCTGCTATACGGTACATGAATGAGATCCAGAGCTGCTGTTGACACATTTAACAATCAGGCACACGTGAAAAAGTAGAGAGTAAGAGGGAGAAATGAGCTCCCATGTGTGTGATACTGATAATTTCCTTTATACAGACAAGGGTCAGTGAGAAGGCCCGTGTGTGCTTACTGCTGCACAGCTGGCTGTTGTTACTACTGTGGTCACTTCAGTTCAGCCATCAGGGTGTCATAGTAGGCACCTAACAGGACAGGTCATTGCCCTCCCTTATAAACATGACAGAACTCTGTGTTTTTTCACATGAGCACGTGGAGTGGAGCAGGCGCATTTTGTTTTTCTGATTTTGAATAACACCACTGAAAGATATGTTATTATCTGTCATAATTCTTTCTGCCCCGAGAACCCACATTGTCCATAAAGTAGTTTCATAGTTGCATGCTTTAAGTATCCAGCTGTCGCAACAAAATGGTCTAAAGACCTAAAATGAGATTTACAAAAATTATCCCTCTCATCTCACTAGTCCCCATGTTTCAAATATTCAATGTTGCATAAATTTCAAGAGACAGCTTCATAAATCCAGTTTAAATGGTGAATTCAGTGATGAGAAATTATTAGTTTTCATGCTCTGCAGTCTTACTGGTAAATTGTTTCACTTGTTCAGTAAAACATGAAATAAAAAGTACATGGAGAGAATAAGAACAGCCTTATAAAATATGCATGTGCCATGTTTTGTGTTCATCTTTGTTAAGTCATTATGCACTTGTTTAAAAGATGCTAATCTATCACATGCAATGTTTGCTCTTATATAATATTTTATAAAAGTTGTGGTAACAAGGGAGTGCAATAGCATGTGAATCAGTTATCACAGAAGTCTGGAAAAATAATGAGGGTGGATTTTCTTTAAGTGGATCCACTTTACTAATCACTGTTTCCATGCTCCCTGCAGACCTCCTCCCACACTCCTGCCATCCTGCAGCCCAGAGATTATTTATTTAGCTTGGGCAAGCCGGCATCCTTCCCTTCTCCATCAGTACACCATTCTTCAACTCTGGGCCCTCGTGACCGATCCACACTGCTGTTTAGACTGTTGATTCACACTTGAACTGTAGCCTCTTCATCATCTCTATGTCTGAGTAAACCTGCAAAGAAAAACTACAGCATCTTCTGCTTTTAGATAGTGCGGGGGTTTTCTGACAAATCAATAACAGTTTACTGTATGTTGTGAGGAGTTGGTGTTTATATTCCTTTAAAGCTTCTCCGTCTCCCACTGTGAGAAATAATACTCAAAGACTACTGTATGACACCTCTGCTTACACAAGTAAAAGACAGTAAGATACAGGACCTCTTTCACAGCCCAAAAAACATGCTTTGATACTTCATAACATTTCATAAGTTTGCAAGAATTGCTTGTAAATATGGTGTAAATATGGTGCTGACTTCAAACATAAATAACGTCACTGTAACTCATCTTTATATACTATATATTTCTTTTTTTCAGTGACTTTTTTGCAAACAAGATGAATACAGTTGTTCATGTATCACCCATTTAACACATAAAACATGAAAAACAATATCTAATAACAATGCTTTATGGTAATTTCTGTACTTTTCTACATATTTCACATTTTTAACATATTCCTAGGAAATTACATAAGGAAATTACAATGGTGGATTAATTTCAAGCATACAGAAGTAAAGGTTCTGTGGGACACCATGGAGAAGTTAAGTTACTATCAACAAAACACAGAGGTTAATTTGGTAATTGTTTCTTAAACATTATTAAATATTTACACTGAATATCTCCTATGAGAGACTGAAAGTAGGAATGCTAAACAAATTAACTCAAGTCCAGTGTTACTCATGCTGCACAAGAGGCGTACAGACATTATTATGCATAGAGAGTAAGGTGTATAGTGAAATGGATAGCTACTACTAATATTCATGTTTTTTTGTTTGTTTGTTTTTTTTCCATTCTTGCCTTTGGAAACAGCAGTTTCAAACAATAATTCTCAACACAAGCTCCAACTTCTGTGTTGCCTCTGCAGCCTCCAGTATTGTGGCCTGCAGTGGTTGGATGAACAAAGACAAAGATTTTTTCATATTTCAATTAAGAGCATGACGTCCTGGGAAATACCTAAAAAAATGTATAAATTTCCTGAGGAAGCAACATTTCATTTAGCACAAGATGTTCATTCAAGTCATTGTTATTGTTAATCATTTTTGAGCCTTCTTCATTCACTTTCATTTAATGATCAAATGTCACTTGATCCTACTAAAGTGGATTATGAGTTTTTACAGTTTGATCTTCAATTTGATTTTAATGTTAAATTAGTTTTAATACAATATTTGGAGGATTAGCTCTTAATACAGGTTCAGATAACATCTTGTGCCCTTTCAACCATCTCCTTACAAAACACACAGACACACACACGTCTGACTTCCTCCTCATTTTCCTATTCTGTGGCAACTTTTGGACATTGAATATCTTACAATTTCATAATTCCCTTGTAGATCAGCTGTACAGAGATGACATAACATACATGGAACTGGATGTGTATCTGCGGCAGTGTTGGAGGAGGAGCTGAAAAATGTGGATCTTTAATTTTTCATATTTGCCTGAGGCTGGAGCGGACGCAGGCTGCCTGTCAGTGTTTCTGCTATGAGTTTCAGAAACAGCAGGAGTGATTAGCCCAGCAGCTACAAGCTGATACTCAGCAGATAATCAAGCATGCACACACACACACAGACCAAAACACACAGACCACAAAACCTTGGCAAAGCCCCTGCAACCTCTGCCACCAACCTTTCAACCAGAGTGGAATTGTTCACCAGCCCTGACAGACGAGGGTATTGATCTTTCACTCCTGCACTTTGTAGCGTTTTCAACGCGAAATCAATCTAGAAACACCCGGTGAGTCTGCAACAAAGCAGTTTTTATGCATTTTATATGCAGAGTTGATGAATAGTTTATGATTAAAGATCCCATTTATTTAGATGCTGACACATTCAGATGCTTTTATATTCATGTGAAAGCAAGTGAGTGTAAAGTTACTTGGGAAACCTCAAGTAAAGACCTGCAAATGGAACTGTGAGCCTGTTAACATATTGCAGTCTCCTTCTCTATTAGTGTCACAGAAATGAAGAGCAGCACAGAGAGAGACAGAGATAAAAAAGACAAAAGCCTTCCCTGTAGTTATGCTGTCATTTCAGAGGCAGCTCTGTACTCTGCTGCTCCGTTGTGCCAGTGCTGATGCTGTGGGACGGGATGTCTGAGGGATAGTGAGTTGGGGGGGGTTTGGGTACTATATCCGCATTGATTGCAGTGCGGATAGTGTCATGAGCCGCACTTCTGATGATTTCATTCACGCTCTCGTTCCATTGCTTGCTATGTCTCTCCGCTCCACTCTCTCTATATCATAGGAAGCTACCGCCTGTCTCTGGCTTCGTGAGATAAGATGCCGGCCTTCACAGGTAGATGGGTTATCAAAAACCCACACACAACACTGGTCCTCATAATGTCAAAGAGGCTGACAAGTGATGACATATCATTACCCCGACGTCACTTGCTTTAGATCATTCAGTTTGCCTTCAGCTGTGGTCTTCTAGACATGAGAGCAGGCAGTTAAATAAAGAGTCTTGGGTCAATCATCAGATGTGGATCAATACAAACTCCTGCATAAATTGGCATATGTCAAATGCAAGTTTTGGTCTGTGCGCACAGGGGATATAAAGTCTCCTAGTTCTGCTATTCAAGAGTAATCTGTCTACAAAGCTGCCAGAGTGAAGTCACTGGAAGGAATGTTTAATTGCAGCTTCTCTATAAGCAGATATGGCTGTAACACTGTGTTGTACAGATCTATTACTTCCATCAGGCCAGCTGGAAAGGAAGATAGCAGGGAGCAGAGGGACAACATGAGGTTACACTGGGCTTGATGTGCTGTGAGGTGTGGCAGACAGCAATGCCAACTCAGGTGGAAACACCGGCTCGATTTGTCATGGACCACACAACTCAGCACAGACGAAGATTAAATTGAACTCATCACTCATCTTCTACCTCACTCATTCACAGCTTTAATATTCCTCTGTCCTCTCTCTCTCTCTCTCTCTCTCTCTCTCTCTTTTCTTCTGCAAATCAGTATATCATTTAACATTTCCTCTCCCCTCTCCTGAAATTGTCATGTTACCGTGTAAGTGCTGTTTACATCCCCCCTGCAGGTCTGAGGGAGTCTCAGGAAAGACTGGGAAACATTTTAATTCATGTTATCACAACCCACAGCTTTTATTTGTGAGGTCCAGTACAACACTGCTGTGATGTTTTGATTTTTCTCTCTGTGGGGTGCTCGCTAATATGGACTCAATTGATATTCCTGCCTGTGCTTCATCTTAGCCTTGAACTAACCATGACCAAAATATAAAATATAAAGTACTGTAATACTTCAGAGCGTCTATTATGTAGTCTATTCATAAAGTGAATAGGTAGCCTATGTTTTATTGACACAATGAGCCACATTTCCACATATTGGACATGCAAGTGCAACTTGATATGAACCATTTATATACAGTATATATAAACTATAAAGTGATTAGGGTAAAAACCTAACAATCTCAAAGTAACTTGTGATTCAGCAAAGACTAACACTGCAGCAGTCTGTTGCAGTAAAAGTATCCATGCTTATCCATCCATCTAATCATGCAATTAAACAGTTTTCCAGGGCTGATATACTTGCATATGTAATAATTTAAACTTCCATTTAATTATTTTCTATCTATTCATTTTTTTGGCCACTTGGGCACAGCGGAAACAAGCTGCAAGATTTGTATTCATTTGGATGATGTTCACCTGCTAGTCACTCTCTTTACCTGGCTGCTGTTTGGTGCTAAGCAGACAGTGCACAGTGGAGTGTTTTTGTTTTGCTACGAGAGCAGTTAGAGTGAACAAAAACATTAAAGTTGCATGCAGAGAAATCAAAAGGATGAGTTCAAAAGCTTTGTTGTGCTAAGGGGAAGTGCAGGGTTGGTTGATAACTCTCTGTGTCTTTGTCTCTATGAATGACATTCACATTTGATCCATTGCTAATGTAAAAAAACATACTGACCATAGCCCCTTTAAGAGCGCACATTAGATTAGAAAGTTAGAGGCAAATAATCTACATCTACTATCAAGTTTATCAGTTTATTACTAAACAAACCACACACCTCATTATATTTAATCACAAATCACAATCACATAAATCATCCTAACATGTTTCATATAATTAAGGGGCATCACTATGTTTACATCTTTTATATTTTGAAAAGCAGTGAACAAATGTACATCCCATCATAATATTTATGTTTTATTCATCAACTGGAAGGATAAAGTGTGTGATTGTTTTCCTTTCGAGAAATGAAAAACAGCAATTTCTCCTCTCTAGCCTGCTCCTTCTATAAATCCCTGTACAAATGACACGTAAACTCTCTGAGTTCGTGCCAAAGCTCAGCCACAATATGGAGGAGAAAAAAGCGCTATATTATTAATAGTCTCTGGGAACACAATCCGCTATCAAAGCCTGTAGCAGTGCAGTTCTCTCACAGCTTTCCCTTGCCAGCGGCGGTGGAGGTGCAGCAAGAGAATGGTACCACCTGCTTTTTTATACAGAGCATATTCCGAATATAAATTTTGTCTTAATTGGAAAAGAAAAACAACTGTGCGGGCAAAGATTAAGCGTAATCACAATAATTATTTCCCCCTGTGTGTTACTTATTTTGAGGTGAGTATGCTGTGCTGTCTAATGAATGCACCACCTAGGAGGGAATAAAAGGACATGCAAATTAACTTCAGAGATGAATCACGTTCATCGAGAGAGAATGAAAAAACATCCAGTCTGATTTGATTAATTAGCAAACTCACTCTGACTTTGAAGGAAATAACATCTTTCACGAAATTACTAATATCTGCATTAACATGGGGATCTACAGAGACATTTCTTCTTCATGTCTTCATACAAGTGTATCAAGAGTTTATTCTGTGCCCTTTTTTATCTGCACATACTGCATACACTATCCTCAAGGTCTTCGGGGTCTTTGGATTCCTGCTTTGCTGCTAATGAAACGTGTCCAAACAGTGTTAGCACCAAGCTGCAATAATTTGATTGTTGTCACTGTCGTACTGTCAGATTGGCAGTTTGGAAAATGTATTTTGACCTTGACTCTGAGGTAGAGCAGTACTGCATTGTTTAGGCTGTATTTTGAGCAGAGCTCGTATGCCAGCAGCTACATCTCTGTATCACATAATGGGATGATTTGTCAAGAGCACGACAGTAATCAGCTAAATGATATCAGCGGGTGCTTTAGAGTTTACAGTAAGTTTTTGGATGAGCAGTTCTCATCTCTAAGGCAAGCATTCATGCCCAGCGTGTATCCAGAAATTATGTTGATGTCATGACTGCTGTGGTTTAATTGCCATTACTAGTGTATCATGCTGAGTGTCCCCCAACATGCCACAATCAAACACCTCAAACACATTTTCTGCTGATGATTTGGATTGGACACTGTGGAAAACATTACCTCAAAGTTAATTTTTCTAATCAAGCCTCCTGAGCTGGTCCCAGTCCTCAGCTACTCACAGCACTGCCAACTTTCCCATTTCCTTTCCTATGCTCATTAAGTCGTCAGCGAAGTCAGCCACCTCCAATCTGATGTCTGGGCAATTATCAGCTTCAGTTGGGCTGTGACGTTTGACGTTGCCACGTTCAACATCGCATGGCTTTTTAGGGAGTCTGATGAGACAGCCTGACCTTTGAGGCACAACAGGAAATAATCACCATGTAACTAAGGTGACTGTCACAAACTGTGTTGAGCTCCATGTCTTAGCAAGAGAGGTCACCCTTTCCATCTGTTTCTGTTAGGTTATAGTCATTAAACAGTGAGTTTAAAAGTGTGTGTACTTCCTCAAAGGAAACACTTGATACTTATTTTCTGAAAAACCTAAATAGCCTCTTAACCTAGGGGATTGACTGCACAGCTACAATTAGCCAAACATTCCCAGTGTTTAGCTTAGGTGGGAATGGAGTGTAAAATGCTCAGCGTCAGCTCATCAATTTGAGAAATGTTCCTGTTTTGCGAAGAGACTTATTTCTGATGCATCTGTGACTACAGGAAGGGGACAGGCCAAGTGACCTTGGCAGGAGATGATGACAGTGGGCTGTATCACGCAAACAGCATAAACAGCATACACAGCAGTCTCTCTGTGTGGGCTGTGATGCTCTTTCCATTTTAAAAGGACATTAGGGCTAATGGTAATGGTATCTTAGAGGTTTCAAAGCCTCTTTCCAGTGCTGCCCTATACACTATAGCAGCCAAAGAGCACAGTCCATTAAGAAAGCAAACAATGGATATTTTTCATAGGCCACACAGGGCACAGGGTAAACATGACTATGCCACAAGCAATTAGCAACATATCATGTTGCTTTAGCTATTAAGCAATGCAAAAAAATTCTAAATGCGAAAAAAGTACTGACATTGTCCTTTAATAACACAAACTAACAGCCAACTAAGGAATGAAGGAAGAGGTTTTTGGAGGAAAATGGAGATAAGGAGTAAATATTTCCAGGAACCTAGACGCAGAGTCCTTACCATGACCATTTGACATTCAAGCACTGATTGTTTGGAACAAAGGTTACAATGGATGCAGAGAAATGCTGTGAAAAAAGAAAGAAAAACAGTCTTTTGTATGTGTGCATGTGCATTATGCTTGTGGATGAGCATGTTTTTCCATGTCGATCAGCTGAGAAGCAGTGACTCTCATGGAAACATGGAGTTTAACACCTTTCATTAGACTCTTAACATAGATGTGAGAACCTGCACTGTTTGATCTAGCCAGGGATTAGTGATGGCCACAGTCTCTTTGTGGCTCAGCAACTGCACAGAGTTGACAGGAGCTAAGTGATAAGCCTGCCATTCTGCCTACTGACTGTGAAGTCACCACTGCTAATTAGCAGTTCTGTACTGTGCTGATGAATTTATTTAGTGTAGCCTCATTTATTTAATCGAGTAAGAGTAATTCATTTGCATAGAGTTTAATTCTTTTCACTTCACAACTTTACTAACTATAGCCACTTTATGTTAGATATTACGAAAAAGCTGTTCACGTCATTATAACCAGTCAACTGTGCAGTGGATGATGTGCAATACTCACTCCAACACCTTCTTCACAGATCCATACTGCCATTGTAAAAACAGGCTGCGAGCAAAGTGTGTAAATAAACTCTGCACTGGCCGCTCCAAGAGGGTCAATAAAACGGCAAGCTGAAATGCATTTAGAGATCCTCATTGTTCATTCTGCCCCTGCGATTTGCAAGGATACCCCAGCCAATCAATACAAGGACCATTAGGCTTAACAAACCTGGTTCATCTATAAACTGCCCACAGGCTCTGCAAAGCAACAACATGTACTCTGGGACAGCCTGCCTACCTGTAATGGCTCAGAGGCAGGTGGTTTGTACGAAGCAGGATGTAATTTTATTCTGACATACTGTATTCTGAGATTCATTTGCCATTTATTACCAAGAACATTTCACGTTTCACCTTCAGGTACACGCAGTGACGCAGATGACCCCCCAGCTACATGCAGTAATGCCTCTAATGTATGTGTGTGCATGTGCTCTGTTTATACCACACTGTTTGGAATGATTTGACATTTAACCAATGGAGTAATACATGACCATTTTTTTTCATAATAAAAAGATATATTACAGCAGTTATTTTCTAAATTACTGTCAATCATGTCACTCTCTGGGAACAAGCTTTGGGTGGCTGCAAGACTGAGATATGGAACTTGAAAGAAACAGGACAAAACCTAATAGACGAGGCACAGCCTTATGCCGTGCGGTGACATAGGGGACATCAAGATTTGACATTAAAAAAATAAGAGCCGCTGTGTTTAAAAAGCCCTACTGTAAATAAGAATTCAATGATCAAATGTTACTACTCTTACTGACAGCAGAAACACACACCTTGGGAAAATAAATATACTGTTTATTGTTATTCAATCATTATTGAAGTTTGTCTTATTCTGTTACAATGGTGTTTTGTAATGTAATCAGCCACTTAAAGCTATTCTTCCTGCTTGTTATGTATGACAATGCCTATTCACTGTAAATATTTTGCTTATATCTTACTTAAACAACATGTCTGTATGATTACTACCGCTATTAAAAGTATGTCTGCCGTAGATAGTTTGCTTTTAAAATAGCAGGAGAGCATAGAAGTGAAGCACAACACGGAAAATATTCTTATATAAAACTCCACATAAGACCATTTTTCTGTGTTCACACACATAGATGTGAGAAGGAACACACTGAGAAATCCTGCAACACACAATTTTGTTTCACCACTTAATTGCCTTACTTAGCCTCACTGCTTTTGTAATGGGTAATTGGTTGTCATGACAAACACTCAGTCTATTCATAGCTCAGAGGCTTGTGCAAAAACCCCTCTGCAAAAACGTTTGAAGACAGAGAAGACGTAGAAGATTTCTGATGGAAGCTTTTCACGTCTCCAAAAGCTGAATGATGAAATAAAATGATAGCCTATTATTTCTCTTCTCCCCAAGTAATCTGTCAGCCTGATCTAGGGAGACTCCTCAGGACAAAATGGACCTCACCTTTTGGTTACATACAAGAAACCAGTGTGACAAAGAGCCCTAACAGTATACTCTTGTATTAAGCGGGGACTAAAGCATTCTCTCTTTCTCTGCTGAGAGAATGTAAAAAGCTCTATTGATCTTTATATACTGAAAGAAGAAAAAGAAAATGAGCAATAATACAGTGTCACAAATACAGTGTTTCATTTGTGTGTCATTAGTGTCATTAGTGTAAAGCTGATATGATGCCAACACACCGGAAAGTGTGACTGTACTGGGATTTCAAGTGTTTTTTTCTGTGAGGTGTAGATGATGTCAAGACATGTGATCATCAAACACAGCAGACAGCATTCTCCAAGACCTCCAGCCATGTGTTACCTAAACACATGCATTATTTATGTTACAAGGAAATGAATAGAGAAGACTATGAGCTATCTGTGACCTCCAAGTCACAATCATACAACTAAAGGGAATGAATAGAGGAGGTCTTTTGCTGACAGCCATCAGCCACGGCTTCATCGCTTTCAGTTTGCTCAACAAGGTTAGCAGATATGCTCAAAATAGAACTTTTCAAAGCTTTGTGAGACCCAGACATGCTTGTAGGATAACATGTTCATATCTAATGGGATTTATTTTACAAAGCTCAGAAAATACATTGCTTTATGTTACAGGAAATATTCACTGGCTTGAGGTTAAAGAGAGGGTGATGAACAGTTTTTCAGTCTTCTAGATATTTGGCAGTTGCTTAATGACATCAAGATTTGGTGAGGCAAAAATGTAAAAGTCTTTTTTTTTTAACTTTTGATGCTCACACTGTATCGCAAACACCAAACCGTGTAACCCAGCAGGTGTGTATAGACCACTGGCTTTTATTATGCACTATTCACATGCATTTGAATTTAAATCCAGAAATGTGATCTTAAACGACCAAAACTTTTTAAAAGACCAATTTGTAAGTTTTGCTATTGCTACATGGCCAACATTAACAGATGGTTAAATACCAGTTCAGAAGAAACGCTGCATGACTATTATTTGACCTGCCAAGAGCTGGCTCAGTGGTGGAAGGAAACACTAATGTTAACTTTTTATTTGCTTAAGTGAAGCTTTGCTGAAGTTAGCATGCTATCCAGCTAGTCCTGGTCAAGGACTTTCTTGTCACTTTCTGTTGGTGAATCACTGTAGTGTCCAGTCTGCTCTGAAGAAGTCGCGCTGCTTAGAGGGTGTATTGTAACCTCTTGTATAAAAATATATATAATAATATTAATGTAAAAATGGCAAGACAACTGTTAATGCTAACATTGGCTATGTGGAAATAGCAAAACTTAAAAATGGCTCCTTTAAGGATACCACTTGGCTAACAACATGGTTATCAGTAAAGCAGGTCTATTTGTTTCATCCAAACCAGCAAATGAATTACTGACTGGATGATTTCTTTTCCACCTAGTTTTACTTTACATACACTATCATTTTATTATATGGACTAGCCACTTACTGGACCTTTAATTATGTATTAATCCAAAATACATTTATCAAACTAGTCTCAGTATTAGTTCTCTTATTTTTCATTTGTTAAAAATTACAGGCTAATGGCTGCACCTAATTTCCTCATGGCACCATTCATTTCCCGTCTTTTTCTTTCAGCTTCATGACCTTTGACTTGAACATGAACATCATTAGTAAAATAGAGATAATTACATAAAGCATCTCTTGAATCATTGTTGAAGGTCCTCTACACTGCTAACCCCGCAAACACACACACACACAATTACCTTTCCCTGAATCTTTTTGGTAACCACGGTGATGGGCAAAACAGAGAGGGAGAAAAAAGAATGGAAGGAAGTTGGTCCCCTTGGATAGGGAAGCTTGCAAGAAGGAGTTTATATAGGTATGACAGAAATGTAGGTGACTGCTGAGACAAGGGAGAGAAGTAGAACAGCATGAAAAGTATCAATACCAATCTCGCTTCCACTCAGGAAAAATCTACTTAAACTCTTTCAGATGGCTTTCTCTGCTTTACCCCCACTGAGGTCACACACACACACACACACACACACACACACACACACTTCTCAGCAGACATTTAGAGACTTCTCATTGTACGGAGTATACACTCAACAAGCACTTTAGGAACACCTGTACACTTGCTTATTCATGCAATTATCCAATCAACCAATCGTTTGGCAGCAGTGCAGCGCATTAAAATCATAGAGGTACAGGCCAGGAGCTTCAGTTAATGTTCATATCAAACAGCAGATTTGGGGGGTGGGATGTGTGTGTGTGTGATCTCAGTGATTGTTGGTGCCAGACAGGCTGGTTTGAGTATTTATGAAACTGTTGATCTCCTGGGATTTTCACATAGTCTCTAGAATTTTTACTGAGAATGGAGCCAAAAGCAAAAACCCCTCCAGTGAGCAGCAGTTCTGGAGACAGAAATGCTTGTTGATGAGAGAGCTCAGAAGAGAATGGCCAGACTGGTTGGGGCTGACAAAAAGGCTTCGGTAACTCAGATAACCACTCTTTACAACTGTGGTGAGCAGAAAAGCATCTCAGTATGCACAACACATCAAACCTTGACGCTAGGCCTTAAGACCATGGTGGGTTCCATTCCTGTTGGCAAAAAACAGTTAATTTGAGGCTGTAGTGGACACAGGCTCAACAAAACGGGACAGCTGAAGACTGGAAAAATGTATCCTGGTCTGATGAATCTGGATTTCTACTGACGCACACAGATGGTATGGGGTCAGAATTTGGCCTCAACAGCATTAATTCATGGACTCAACCTGCCTTCTCTGCTGTTGGTGGTGTGATGCTGTAGAGAATGTTTTCTTGGCTCACGTTGGGCCCCTTAATACCAATCAATCATGGTTTGAATGCCATAGCATAAAAGCATATCTCTTTACGGCCACGGTTTACCATTTTCTAATGGCAACCTCCAACATGACAATGCACCATGTCACAAAGCAAAAAAAGTCTCAAACCGGTTTTTATGAATTCCTCACTCACCAGATCTGAATCCAGTAAAACATCTTTGGAATGTGGACAAACGGAGGATTTACAGCATGAATGTGCAGCTGACAAATCTGCAGAAATGATTTGATGCAATCATGTCGACGTGGACCATAATCTCAGAGGAATGCAGAGGGAGACCCTACCCAATATTAGTATGGTCTTCGTAATAAAGTGCTTACAGGTGTATGTGCTTTGATTAGCTGAAAATGTGATTGTGGAGTGAAACAAATGGACTTACTATGATGAGTGACTTAGGCTATTTCACTATATTTCATTTAGCAATTGTCTGTTTTTCTCCAAAATGCAGGTTTCAATGCCTTCTCAAATGTCTTTTTTTTCCTCTACCAGAATAGAGCTGTAACCCTCAAGTAAGAGATATAATGGAGTGCTGAGCTGTTTGGAGGGTTGAACACACTAGAAATGAAATCAATGGTTTCTTTGTGTGGTTGTGTGACAGAGAAAATGGGTGGAATTACACTTGCTTGTGCAATTATATGAGTCAGAGATATAAAACAGACACACATAGACAGAGAACAAGAGAGTGAGCTGCAAACACTGAAAGTGAAAGAATATTGTTGAAGTTGCACTTTCTTCTCGATTAATCACTTTTCTTTTTCACCTTATCCTTGAATTATGGCAGAAATACACGAGACGTGGTTCCACAATCTTGATCTAAAACTAGGCTGACAAAATAAATTTTCGAAAATACATACAAGATATTAATCAAGTGAGAAGGACACCGCCGATCCTCAGGCTACGGTGGTGATTGATTTGTGCTGACTGATTGATTGATTTAGTTCAAACAAGTAGTGAGTTGGCATTTACTGACACTCTTGAAGAAAATCTGTGCTGACAAACCCTATCATTCAAGCACCTTTAAGACACTACCGATTAAGTCAGTCGCCGCAGACACACACACACTCATGCATGCTCAGGCCCTCGTCACGCATACATACATAAGGCACAGAAGTCTTCCATCCCTCTAGAGGATAACACATTAAGTTTTCTGTCTGTCATCATCCTGAGTGAATACTTTCTCTCGGGGGGACAAAGCCCCTTGTTTGCCCATGGACAGAAATTAGCTGTTTCATCAAAAACCTTCACACTGAGTCATTCCATGTTCAATATGACCAATATTATTGCTCTCCAAGTGTTCCTCCAACCTCAGTCTTTTTTTTTCAGTCTCACAACAATTCTGCTCAATCTAAGTTTATATAGATTTTCAGAGCCAGACAAGACAGAGATATTTTTCCATTAAAGTGCTCTGGAGTGTTTTGTTTCTCCAGGAACCTCTCTCCCGCAATTGAAATGATCTTTTGCTGATTATAATTTCTTCTCCCTTTTTATAATGGCCTTGAATGTAAAAAATAAATCTGCTGCAGTTGTTGGTTGTTCAGATTAAGAGCTGTTAGACTACATTTGTTTAACAGTATCACGGCTTGTTGCATCACAAAGACATGCCAGACATGAGTTTTTTGGGATGTAAAAAAAAAGTCATGTTTCCCAAGTCTAAAATGTCACACTCAGATGCTAACCAGACCTGAGGCTGTTGATTTCCCAGCTGTACAGGGTGCTGTGCTGCCGGGGGGAAGAGGTGTGGGTGTGACACTGGATGGAAAAAAAAAAAAATGCGTCTGCTGTAGCCTGCATTTGGCAGCTGCTCCTTTAAGCTCACACACAAACATGCACGCACATCAATCTCTTCTGTCACACTATCCCTGCTTGTCACCATGGTAACACCCTAAAGCTACAGCTGTCTGATGGAAGATTGACTTTAGACAGGAGTAACTTGCTGTGAATTGTGAATTTTGGCCTACATATTGGCATAGGCCGGCACATACACACATGAAAAGGTGAAAAGGTGGTGAGTGTTTCATCCCTTTGAGACAATTGTAATGGTGGTATTTATTCTGAATAATGCTATTCATTTGCCATTTATTCTGAACTGATTCTTCTCTTCTCTTCTCTTGTGAGCCCCTGCTTTAACAAACCCCCTTAGACATGTGCCAGGTATGTCTTTCCTGAGCCGCAGTTTGTGGTAGATGTCCACATTTGAAACAGGTTTGTATTGATCTGGGCTGAGAATGGGACAGGAGATTGATCGTAATGTGTGGCAGACCTATTTCCTAAACTCTTAAGCCTGCCTTTCTAAGAATGCCTCAGGTCAGACAGAGAAATAAACTAATGAAAATTACCTTTTTGCAATGGCCTTAAAAAATCATTGCATGAAGCAGTCATGTAAGCGACTTCCTGAAATAGCAGAGAAATGGAAGGGAAGCTCTGAAGAACATTAGCTAAATTATTAAGTCTTCCTTTATCCAAATGAAAGGTCTTTGGGTTTGATAATCCCCTGTTCTAAATGGATAACATTTGATTGAGATGTTGTATTCACTACTATCTCTGTATCTGGCTGGGTGCTGCGATGCATAAAGAACAGATACTGACGATTCACAACCAATCAAAGAGAGATTCAAATCATTCCGTGGAAAGAGCGTTAACTATGACAGTATGTCAGGCCATGTTTATTCAAAACAGCGTGTGTGTGTGTGTGTGTGTGCGTGCGTGCGTGCACGTGTGTGCGTGTGGGTGTTTGGGTGTGTGTGTGGTTTTGAGACAAACAGAGAGACAGACAGGGTGAATTGATAATCTCATATCTCATATAATTTTAGACTTTGATAAACAAAAATATACTAGACCTATGCGTGGTATGCATGCAATAATGTAATAACACTTAATTGAAAATAACATAAACATGAAGTAAATTTATCACAATTAAAATCAAAGCTTCAATGGTCATATTACACTAAGAGGTGAGCTGTTAAGAAGGTCTGGCCTGGAACACTTTGATATACTTCAAAGCAACTGAGCTTTGAGCAAAACCGCAGGTGCAAAAATAAAGCTAAATTATTACCATTCAATTAATTGCTGTCTCCTATTTTCATATACAGAGGAAATAAGCATCATCACTAAATAAAAAACACAATTTGTTTTGTAGATTGTTGTCATTTTAGTTTGATGAATGTTTAAAAAATAGCAATGTCAAAGAACTGACAGAGAGACACGAGTCATTAGTCTGGTTGAAAAAAAAAAACCTCATCACTTCTAAGCTTCCTTGCAGATGAAAGAAAAGGTGTGTCTCAGCTTTTTTTTTATTTATGAGTGTTTTACCAGTGTTGCTGTAGTCACTAGAGTTACTAAGTTATCTCATTTATCATAGATTCATCTCATTCCTGCTGCGCAATATATCACCATAACTCACCTGTATTCAAACCCCTCATCAGATTTATCACAGTTAGTTCAGAAGGGTTTGTATAGCACAGCTAGTGTCTCCATGTGTTTTAGAATGAGTGTCAAAGAGAACAGGGCTAGGGGCACATTTATTGGCTACAAAATTAAAAAAAGAAAAACGATAATGTGTTATTATGACTAATTGTGTTATTGAATGGATTTCATAAGCAAATGTGCTATTGTGCGATTATTTCCCTTGAAGATTGCATTCATTTAAAAAAATGTGCCTGCTGTTTTAGAATTAATCATAAACTTGCTGTGTGAAATGCAGATGGTTTGTGGTGTAACAAAAATGTCTCTAACAGCATCAAGAAACTTTGATTCTGCAATAAAAAAGGCTAAAAAGGCTATATCATTGAATTTGATGATATAGTTACAACAGGAGAGTCGATATGTCTGTAGATATGTAAATACAACTGCAATTACCAATCATGAAAAGTCAAAGTATTGATCTGGGAAACAAATTCCTACCTTTTCAAATAATCAGCTTTCTGGATTGATGTGAAAAAAAGGTTTATTAAGCAAAGTGACCTGTAAAGACAAAGCAAAGGCAGATAGGACTAGCTCAGTCAACAGTAGGGGTGTCAGACTGCGGACTTTGAGGGGCTGAATGTGTCCCAGGTTTTCATTCCAGCTGGAGACAACACCACAGGATGTAATGGCACATCGTCTGGCACGCCGGCTCAATAGAAGAACAGTCTATTCTTCTTTATAAAAGCCAGAGTTACTAAGAGCAAGATTTGAGAAGAAAGAGGCTTCAGTCTGTTATGCTTTAATCACAGTAGAAGTCCATGCCCTGAAAGAAAGGCAAAAAACAAAAAACAAAATGCTAAATAAAATGAGATACTGTAAGTGTTGACCGCCACCTATTACTCCAAAAAAGGAAAAGAGAATGAGTAAAAAAGATATCCTATAAAATGGATGAAAATACTCACAGTTGTGGGAATCTTAACTGTGTCTTGTGTAAACTTGTGGGTCTCCTTCAGCACAGTTGCAGGGAAGTATCCAATGATGCCCATCTGGTCCACATACCGCTCGCTGTAAACCTGCCAGTGAAAATAACATGGCCTCTCTGAGAAATTAACAGGCATCACATTGTATATGCTGTAAGCATTTAACCTTCCTTACTAAAATAAACATGATTTAAATGCTTGTTCATTTGAGATACAATGAAATATTAACCAAAGACCGGAAAGTTCACATTTGTTTGTCCCAGCTGCTGCACATCCTCTGTGCCTTTAGTAACTGATTGCAGGTGTACAGTGCTACACTGCTAAATAACACGTAACAAAAATATGCACATACACTTCCAGACCAGAAGACTCCAGCGCCCTCCTCTGGTACGAGTTTAGAATACACGTAAACCATCTGACCCTTCTTGATGTTGATGAATCTGCAGTCAGGAGCAATGAAGTCATCCAAGGCTGTGGCCATGGAGAGAACATCTGATAAAGCACAGAAAAAAAAAGAGGAAAGGGAAAAACATACAATGAAAAACCCAAATATTTTAAGAGTTAACAAACACATTGCATTTTATTGCATGATTTTAATACATAATGCATTTCAGGACACATTGCATGCTCTCTCATGCTTCTCTTTCATGTTGTGACTTACGTGAGCATTCTGCATCTCCACAAATCTTGTTGTCTGCTAACTTATCCATGATGACGGCCCTCGCAGTCTGGTGCAGTAGTCCCACACAGAGGAGGATCACCAGTGGATAACTCATGCTGGCCAAAAGAGTAGAACCAAGGGAGTGTTGTGTGTGTGCGTGTGGATGTGAATGTGGACGTTTGATGGAACTTAAGGCTGTAAAAATCCCAAAACACTCAGCCAGGACTGAATGGGCTGAGCCCCTGCATCAGAGGTCGGCTGGCCAATCAGTGTTGAGTTTCTTTCTGGAACTATTCATTTCCCCACAAGGGAGTTGACTGACTTTTTTTTTTTTTTTAACTACTCAAATCTTAGTCTCTCTGCGGGAACAAGCAGTCACAGTTCATGTGAGCTGTGTCTTGAGCTCTGTAAACTTCATGTGTACAAACACAACATGGTGTTCTTTCAACAGGTCTTTGAGTGAGTCGCATATTTTTGGACAGACTAAAAAGTCCTGTGGAATAAGCAGTGTAATAACTTCCAACATATTTTATGTAACTACAAATATAATCTATAGATCGTTTTGTGTAAAAGTACAACTAATCTAAAATAACTGGAAAATGTTGTGCTGACTTACATTCAGCTCTGATGATCCTCTCATGTCACTCTAAGGGCTTGAGATAAAATATATGTCAAACTAAATAATTTAAATAGAAAAATTAGAAATTGCAGACATAAAGATTTAAAAATAAACAAGCCCAGGTACAGAGATTACAAGAAATCCCTCTGTACAGGATGTTGGGAAGTACACTACTTGAGCCTGAAGAGCATAAGAATGATACCACCATTAACGACACATATGTGAATAACACGAGGAGCAAATGTAATGGAATGAAGTTTGCTGGTGACAGCTGTTTCCCCTTGAAATCTAGCTTAGATCTGACTTTAACACATTTGCAAAACAAAGAGTCTTGAATAAACATTTGCAAAATAAAATGGAACCAAACTTAGTCTAAGTAACATTTTCAAAAAGTCTGCACAATTAGGAAATGGTTTAACAGACTAATGGAGTGAGACCCACTTTCAAATGGTGTCAAAAACTATGGACATTTTGCATTACAACCCTCCATGTCCTCTCAAGTAGCCTGAAAAAGTTTGGACCCGTATAGGAGTCATATTTACAATCAAACACCTGATGGCACTCTTGTCCCCTAGCTGTGGTCAATAGATTGCACTACTCAGAATTCTGTTTAGTTGGTTGTTTTTGCGAAGTGAAAAAAATGATGTTCTGGCATAACCAAATATTTGTTATGTGTTTTTGTGGGAATTCCATGGGCTAATACTTTACTGTAATGCTGTATAATAGATTAGGTAGAGGCATAGGCCTATTGGTGGAAAAGCCAATATAAACTCAATACTGAGGAATAATAACTTCAGTCTTTAAAGATGCAATGAATACTTTAAAGAAAGCCACATCAAACTGGTTGCAATGTCTTGTTGGCGAAATAATGAAGCAAAACCTTATAATACGCCAGGTATCATTTGTGGCTATTAATTATTTTTTTATTATACCACATTGCTGAATATGAATATACAATTGAAGAAGTATTCTCCTTTAAAGCCTCTAAATACTACCGTATAGGTCAAATTCTATTCAAGGATCTATATGTCTAAGTCGGTGATTTATTTTTCGCCTTGTTGCATCAGATTTTGTGAACGATAAGCTTTCTAAAGTCTTTGTAAACAAGCATGTAATTATTTCCTTTTCCAACTGAGGGAAAGCACTGCAAAACTGTATTTGTGTGTGTACGCTATTATAACCTAGGTGGCTAGGCGGGCGGTATTTAAACCGACATACAATCTCGCGGAAGCCAGAAAGCAAAGAGAACCGCCCGCTTACGCTCTACGGCTGTTTAAATCAAGCACATCCTTGGACATCTAGGGCTGTGACGTAAGCACGCTGTCAACTCAAAGCGATAGCCTCGGACGGTGCTGTTATTGTTCGGTTTGAAGAGTTTGGGGGTGGTCGGTGCTTTGGTTTTACTTTAGGGGGCCGTAAGCTACCACTGGCAGGCAATTACACTCAAATGCAAACACCTGCTGGCCTAGGTCAGGATACATTTTAGCGACATAGCATCACATTTATCCAGGTAGTGGTAAGCTAACAACTTAGGTCCCAAAGTAGCTGATGGATGCGCGGGTATCGGACTTATTCGGCTCAGGAAATGGACACGGCTCTGGATCTCCAGGTGTCGCCTCTAACGTCAAGCCGGGAAATGGCCATGGCGTAGCTCCCAAAAAGGCTGGTGCTAAAAACAAGAAATCAAAAGCTCGATTCTCTCGCACCTTCAAACCAAGCAATAACACCCCATATCTACCTCCAGAGGTAAGGAAGAAAATACGCGCACAATTTCCGCTAGCGCAGCATTATTTACGACCCAAAGCAATGTTCGCTAATAACAATGCTAACTTAAATTGATGTTTGTATGCATGTTGTGATGTGTGAGTAATAACGTAGATGTCGTAGCATTCCCTGCCGTCGGAGTGAGCCTGACTCCTATTTGAACTTGCAGTGACACGTAGCTAGTCGGGAAACAAAACGGAAAATGAATGAGATGCTTACATTCGGCTAACATTAGCAATCTAACATTTGATGTTAAATTAACAGTTTTCACAGTAGTTTTAACAACACCAAGCCAATGTGTGTTCAGTGAAAAGCTGCTTGCTATAGCTGGCTGGTGTTTTACTAGCTAGCAGAAGAGGAACAGCTGTGTTTGTAAATATCTAGCAGGGGGCGGGGGTATCCTCGGTCAACCCATCTAGCTAATGTTATTACAGTCTCTGACATATACTCAGCGAAGGAATGTTTTTTACACTGTAACGAAAGATTACTTAGATTTTTTTTTTTTTTTATGTTTTTTTTTATTTTTTATTTTTACAGTTGTTGCCTAAACTGAAACTGCCAAATAAAAACCGTTTAGGTTCAGGATTGAATTGTGTTTTTAACAATAATTATTAACAATATAGGTTAATGCAGGCATCCTAGATTAAATTTTAAAGAGATTAGCAATAATCACCACGGTCAAAAACTCCTGCCCTGTTAATGGACAAGTCTCAACATATCCCATGGCTTCAGTTGTTGTTTTAGATGATCTCTAGCATGTAACCAGCTCCACTCTCTTTTAGTGATGATAACTGTTTGTATACATTTGAGATATCTGTCACACTTGTAGGAGTAGTGACTAGTTAACTTTAAATATATATTGACTTCTCCACACAAATTTATTTTGTCTTATATCACATTAAGTGGCTATGTATTAAGGCAAGTAAAGCAGTTAGTTGGTTTGTATAGCTCGCAGTGACTACCTATTCACAGTAGTGCACTGACTGCTCATTCAGTCAGATTGCCTTTCTTTGTGTCTTTTAACAAATCAATAGCTTGTTGTTTCACTTCTCTGTAGTCTGACAGCCGTTGTTTCTGTTCTGTCTCTGTCTGTCTCTCTTTGTTTCTCTCCCTGTCTCTTAGGCTGAAGAGGGAAATATAGAGTACAAGGTAAGCAAATTAGCTGCCATGTCATGTAAAGGACCTTGTTGTGTTCAAAGGATATTTTGGTTTCCTTCAGAATGAGCTAGTTGCTTTATTATAACAACGCCTCTCTAGGCCAATCATCATTATAATAAGCTTCCAGTAATATATAGGTAGTATGTCAGAATATTTAAGTGCAGTCTCACATGGTCTCCGATGGAAAACCAACACTCCATTGGATTAGCAGGAGCTTTTTTAGTCTGCGAACAGCTGCTTCCCACATCATATCAACATAGCCTGTATAGAAGATATTTATTGCCTCAGTTCTAAAGTAATCCCCTAAAATGCTACTTATTTGCATCAGAATTATTTAATCATTGACTAGACCCATTTAACTGTCCATGATCAAGGTTTAAGTTCATCACTAATGTCTAAAGTCTCTCTCTCCCACAGCTGAAGCTGGTGAACCCCACGCAATACCGCTTTGAGCACCTGGCAACACAAATGAAATGGAGACTGCAGGAGGGCCGAGGCGAAGCTGTCTATCAAATAGGTGTTGAGGATAATGGCATGCTGGTGGGACTATCAGAGGAAGATATGAGGGCATCACTGAAGACACTCCATAGGCTTGCAGAGAAGTAAGTGCAGAAAGTGTCTTTATTTACTTTTTATTTAGACATTACATCTATTATCCCAGTTTTACAGTCAGCTATTCCCCCTTAAGCCTAACCAAAGTAATGGTAAACAAAAAATGTCAGTCTTTAGAAAGCATAAGTGGAAATTTTGTAATTACACAATTCAAATACCACACTTTTTTTCTTTTTTTTCCTTTGCTTTATTTGACAGAGTTGGAGCTGACATCACTGTTCTCCGAGAGCGAGAGGTTGACTATGACTCTGATGAGCCTCGTAAGATTGCTGAAGTTCTCATTCGCAAGGTGCCAGATGACCAGCAGGTTAGTGAGGCTACTCTGAAGGCATGCTGCTTTTTGGCTGTTGTTATTTTGCTGCTGATCTGTTCATTTTTAAATTATCAGCCTTTTTCTAAATTCATTTTTTCCCATGGTATTTTTCCCACAGTTCTTGGACTTGCGAGTAGCTGTACTGGGTAATGTGGACTCAGGCAAGTCCACTCTGTTGGGTGTTTTGACACAGGGTGAGCTGGACAATGGACGTGGAAGAGCGCGGCTCAACCTCTTCAGACATCTTCATGAGATCCAGACTGGACGCACTTCAAGCATCAGCTTTGAGATCCTTGGCTTCAACAGTAAAGGAGAGGTGAGAAAAGATCCATCTCCAGTGAAGATGTGTACACTAGTTATATACTAATATATAATATTTTGTCAAAAATATCAGTATAAGTTAATAAATTATGTTATGTTTATTACCACACTGTTTCCTTATTGAGATGTTCCAATAGATGAGACAAGAAAATATGGTTTTTCGTAATGATGTAAAGAGGAAAGAAAGTTTCGCACAATGTAATGTTAATGCAGCAACGTATTATTCATTTAACTACTGCATCGGCAAGTGACTTGTAACTGTTATCTCGCCTGACCTATACTTTCAAAGTAATAACTGAGGAATATGTTGCTGTTGCTTTTCTCTTAGGTTGTGAATTATAGCGAGTCTCGAACAGCAGAGGAGATTTGCGAGAGTGCCTCTAAAATGATCACATTCATTGATCTGGCGGGTCACCACAAGTACCTAAAGACCACCATCTTTGGCCTCACCAGCTACTGTCCAGATTTCGCTATGCTGGTCGTGAGCGCAAATACTGGCATTGGTGAGTATTGATTGATTGATTAATTAAATTTTCTGCTTATTTGATAAGAAGTTGCACAACATTGTAGGTCAGTTAAAATGTACTCGTGTCTCTATGTGTACTTTTTCCAGCCACTCACTTGACTATTCAGATAAGAGAAGTTGAAAGTAGCTCTGTCACAGGGACAATGGCTTGTTATAGACTTGCAGGGCCAGTCTGACAGCAAGCCTATGTTTGTGTACACCACACCTCCAGACTGTAGTAGTAGGCTTGACCAGCTTTGGGGTAGCACTTTGCAAATGTGATATCTGAGCTTATGTAACACACCACCCTCCCAACCACAGCCGCTTTACCCCCCACCCCCTCAATCCTGCCTGCCACTACTTGTCTCAAAATATCTCAAATACCATCCATTCATATCAGAGTCCTCTGACCCACTAGAGGTAGTTCTGTGGTTGATCTCGTGCAGATTTGGAAAACCTGACACCTGTACATGGGTAAGTAAGCTACTGTGTATGTCAGCACTGCTAACTTTGCAGAAAGGACATAGGACATCTAAGTGAAGTTATGCCCCAAATACTTGCAGACTTTAATCTTTGCATAGGAGTAAGGCCTGTTGATTTCTGAGATGAAATAGGCTGATTTTTTTTTTTTTCTTTTTTAAATGAAGCAGATCAATTTAGACTGCATTCCACTCACATTTCAAGTTTTTGTGTTTCCTGCTACAAGAAGATCCTTGTAGCAGGAAACCACACAGTGTTTACCTCGTGCTCTGGTGGCGAGACAGAGTGTGAGAAGCTTGTACAACAATACTGAGATCAAGGAATGACATACATTGAAACCTGAGCTGTTTAAACTGGTGGGACAGGCAGTTCTTTGCTTGTGAAGATATATTGTTTGATTACTTTTGTTCCTGTGAAGGATGAACAAAATTGTCTTTAGTTTGTAGGATTATAGTAAAAAAAAATTTTTTGTCAGAAGTGGGATTCGAACCCACGCCTCCAGAGGAGACTGCGACCTGAACGCAGCGCCTTAGACCGCTCGGCCATCCTGACATGTCAACACAGCTGTTAACTCTGTCACATGACTGGGAGGAGGAGGGGTTTTGACAGCAAGCAAGTGGGCCCAGATAAGAACCCCCTGATAAAACCTTGTGACCTTCTCTAAAGAATATCTGTTTTTGCTGCACTTTTGAAAGTAGTAGGTGTAAATAACATCATATTATGAGGAAATCTATACCTTTGCTTTCCTTTTGGAAATGGCAAGGAGGCATGTGGAAGAAATATGAGCCCTGGAGACAACACTGGTTACTTAACAATCCAACTCACAGCCTTCTAGAGTTATTAGGCAAACTAGAATCAGCTGCTGTTAATGTATAGCTCCTAGTTCTTTTGTAAGTCATTTTGAAAACACACACATCACTGAAACCCAGGTCCTGTGTTTGGGAATTTGGTAGAAAACTTTTATTTCTAAACAATGTTATCTTAAAGTGTTGAGTTTTCCTCACCACTAAAAACAGCCAAATTATTAACAAGGAAACATAAGTAATGATTTCTGCCAGTATTTGACTTAGTAGATAAACAAGCAGCAGAAGGCTTAAGAAAATCCAAGGCACAGCCAGAATATAATTAAAAAGTTTTTGAAACTGCTATGACTGGTTTGTTTTTACTGTTTTCAGGCATGTGAAGAAAGACCAATCTGTTGTTAGGGTACCTTTGACCTGGATGTGTCCTTCAATAAAAAAGGAGTATTTTGTTTCATAATCATTTAGTAGTATTGGCTACCTCAAAAAGAAAATTACACCCACTGCTGTGAAAACTGGTCATTAAAGTAATTATAATATATATATAAAAAAAACATTACAATCATCTCCCTTAAGCAAAAACACATTTAGTCCTAATGTTTAAAAAGGTGGTAAGTAATAAACACACTCATTAAAACATTTTAGCCTTATCTGGTATAAAAAGGCATGGATATGAAACCAAAACAAGACAGGGGTTATTTGAAAATAGGTTTCAAAGACGCTACAATCTGAAGTCTGAGAATGAAGCACAACCTGCAATGCTACACATCTTTTAAAGACTACAGCGTAATACTCTTTAATTCATATGGATTTATGTGTGATTCTCTGTACTCGTACTGTAGTCATTGCTGTGCTTGTGGTTGTCTGTTCTAAAGTGGGGCATGCTGGGGGAAATGGGGTCAAGAATGAGGACCACCATAGCTACGCAGCAGACAGAAAGGGGACATAGCGTCTGCAACCCGAAGAGCTCCAGCTTTAATTATGAAACAGAGTAATGGATCTGTGTAAGACATAGGCCTCGTCTTGGGTTGTATCTGTGACAAGCCAAAAGCCCCAGGGGGAGGGAATCTTCTCGTACCATTCTGTAATACATTAAATATTTTTGACACTTCCTCTTCACACATCATTATTTACACAAGACGAGGAACGTTGAATTTTCATTTGCACTGTTACTTTGGATGCATAGAAAATAACACAACTGGCAAAACGATCTGCAGCTCAGCTGACAAGGGGTCAGGGTATTTTGAGTCTCTGTAAATGTGTTATGGGTCAGTACCCTTGAACCCCCTGATTATGTAGGCTTATTGGAGACCTATATCCTATATCTGAGACATGATCTACTATACATATATATCGCTTTTTCTCACGTGCTGGCTCTGTTTACAAAGAAACATGATCCACCAGGCATGTATGAGATCACCCGGTTTAGAGTGGGTCTTACTTGGCATTCTGGATAGCCTAAGCATCAGTGATATAATTACTGTATGTGGTTGAATATTTCCTACCCTGCTATCCTATCTACTTCCTCTGATGCCATAATATTCATACGTCATGGGAAAGTCTACCTGGCCTTATCAGTTCGCTTACGTGGTTTCTTGACCCTCAGACTGACATTAGGTCACAGCTTAAAGATAAGCAATGTTATCTTAGGTCACAACTGTCCTTAACTGTGAACTGAGGGCTGCTATTGTGTTTGTACGCAAGGTTTCTTTCTCTGCCTCTGACTCAGTATTGTATTTGATATCCTGAGTATCATATGAAGCACTGTCTAGTCATGTTATTTCCATATACATCAAATAAACATTGGAGGTTTGAAGGCATTACTTTGTGCATCAATACTGTGCACGCTACCAATGTTTGTTTAAGGAAGTGACTTTATCCCTTCTTGCTTATTTAATGCAAATTTCTCTGGATAGGAGCATCATATTGAATACATCAAATAAACATGGCCTTTTTGAGCTTGCATGTGAAAGCTTTTCATGTGAAGCAGTTCAAGGCACGATGTAACTGATATGTAACTGACATCCTCTCCTTCTCACCAATATCCAGCTGGAACGACACGGGAGCATCTTGGGTTGGCCATGGCCCTGAAGGTGCCCATCTTCATCGTCATCAGTAAGGTGGACCTGTGTACACGGGCCACTGTGGAGCGCACAGTGCGGCAGTTGGAGCGTGTCTTGAAACAGCCGGGCTGCAACAAGGTGCCCATGGTTGTAAGCAGTACGGACGACGCCGTCACAGCAGCACAACAGTTCGCCCAGTCACCCAAGTATGAAATAACTACATATACATAAGTAAATGAGTTTATGAACCTGATTCTATTTAATGCTGTGTAATGTTGTGTAGTTAGTTCTGTTATAACAGAACAGGGCAGAAACTAGCTGATGATGTGTGATATGTCTGTGTGTGTTTGCGTGTCCTGATTATGTGTTTGTGCTCTCCCTGGTAGCATCACACCCATCTTCACCCTGTCCAGTGTGTCTGGAGAGAGTCTAGACTTGCTCAAGGTCTTCTTCAACATCATCCCTCCTCTTAGCAACAGCAAAGAGCAGGAGGAGCTTATGCAACAGCTAACTGAGTTTCAGGTAGGCCTGAGATGAAGCGTGTTTTAGGCACATCACATTCCTCCTCATGCAGCATAAATATATAAAGTCTTTTGACGCTGTGTTTGACAGCAGTGTACATCCCATTACAGGTGGATGAGATCTACACAGTGCCAGAGGTGGGGACTGTGGTGGGAGGTACTCTGTACAGGTCAGTGTGTTTAAATGCTTACTTCATGTTCTTCCATTCAGCTTGTGTTTTTTTGTTTTTGTTTAGCATGGACTCTCTCTGAGTCACTATTATCTTTGATTGTGCAGTGGTATTTGCCGTGAGGGAGATCATCTTGTAGTAGGGCCCACAGACTCGGGCCAGTTCCACAAGTTGACCATCGGGAGCATCCAAAGGAACCGCTCGGCATGCAGGGTACTCAGGGCCGGCCAGGCTGCCACACTCGCCTTGGGAAACTTCGACCGATCACTACTACGCAAGGTTAGTCACTTTATGTTTGTGCCAAATTTAACTAATTCATTTATTATCTAAAATTATTCTAACTCGTATTCTTCCTCTATACCTCTCAGTATTTAGAGGAAGTGTGTTCCTCGTATTTTCATGAAAATAAATGACTGATTTGGTGCTCACCCATTTATATGGAGAAAGTAGAAGATATCAGTAGTTAGCATAATGTAGCAGACAGAAACTCAAAAAGTTTCTTCACATATATATTTTTAATATTATGTAGGTCACTATAACCAAAGAACATGTTACACACTGAATTCTAATCTATTTGTGTACAATGTCTTGTGTGTGTTTTTGCACTCACAGGGTATGGTGATGGTGAGTCCGGAGATGGATCCTACCATCTGCTGGATGTTTGAGGCTGAGATTGTGCTGCTCTTCCATGCCAAGACCTTCCACAAGGGCTTCCAGGTTACTGTGCACATTGGCAATGTGAGACAGACAGCCACTGTGGCAGCTGTGTATGGCAAGGTTAGTTCATCCACTTAGCTACAACTGTCTGAAAATTGCCCTCTATTTCTAAAACCTGGGCTTGTTATATCCCAATGTGTTACCTTAAGCAGATGATGTCCAACTATTCTTTGATTTGTTTTATTCTTTTTTTTTTTATTCTTATGCTACATCATTGTACCACAGGAGGAGCTGAGGACGGGAGAGAAAGCAGTGGTTCTCTTCAAGTTCATCAAGCACCCAGAATATCTGAAGGTAGGAGCTAAGGTGCTTTTCAGAGAGGGCGTGACCAAAGGTATCGGCCACGTCACCAAGTTGCAGCCCATTGCCCAGTACCAGCCATCCCAAAGCGAGGATGAGGAAGTCTGAAGTTTTTCAGACAACCACAACAGAAAACACCGTCCCACCCCAAAACAAGGTGCTTTATAAACCCCTCCTGCTCTCTCCAAAGGCTACTCTCCCACGTTCCCTGCACAGTAAACCCCTTTCACAGGATTTTGTTGTGTTATCACCTTTTTCTAAAGCCTTGTTGTCACCTTCTTCATCCTTTGTCCTCTCCAGCCTTTTAAATAGCTGATGATATTTTAGTCTGTTTTCTGGTGAGGTTTAAAGAGTGTGGCTTTTCATGGCACTGATAAGAGGAAATTCTCCAGCCACCTCTGTAACACATTCAAAGCAACATCTACCAAAGTGATATTGAGTGTCAAGAACACATAGTTGCAATGCACGGATCAATAAGTGGCAACTAGGAATATCTATGTTGAAGTGCTGCCTGCACAGTTTACACCTAAATGCACTACCTAACACACTTCAAAAAAGATGCACACACACTTGCACTGAAACATAAATGCCAGTGTTGATATACCTTTGGCAGATAATTGTTTACAAACTCAACAGCTGCAAGTATGAGATGCTTGAACATTAAGGTATTACCTGTATCACCAATGTCATTGTTGTCATCACCTCACAGCAGCTTGTCTGTGATACCAGCACAGTGCCTGACTAATAAGGACAAACCTCTGATCTCACTGTATTTGAATACTCTTACATCAATATCCTTTTCTTAGTAACTACTAATGAATTGTGTGAGATAGTGTAGAAGCAACAAGATGCATTTGTGGTTCTCAGACACATCTTGTCAGTCGTATATAAGCTTAGCCATCTTGCTTCAAGCTACTATTACTGACACAGGCACTTTATGAAGGTAAAGGAGAGCATTGCGAGGTATGCAAAGATAGAACTTGACCCAGTTTGTATGTCGGCCTGCCAAGCTAACTCACATTGGCAATCACCTTATAACTGTCACATTTGTCTGTGAGAATTCTGTTTTTTTTTTTATTTTATTTTTTTTTTATTCACAAATAATGCCTCACGATAGTGCAGTGAGATGGTAATGATCTCGCTGCCTATCTTTTAAGTGCTTTAGTTACTCAGGTCAGTGTCAATATTGTATTAGACAGCATTCCACTCTCACAGAAGTACTTCAGCGAATGTTTCTGTTGCTGACTTGGGGGTGAGGGGTGTCTCCCAAAGAGATGTGTTTGATTATGCATTATATAGTATGTGAAGCTGCCAACTGATGCAGCTTTGTTTAAAAGCAATTGTTTGTGGTACTTGATGTCGTCTCTTCACTTAAGTTACTGATGACACTAACTTTGAAGGGGTTTAACACAGTGCCTAATGGGGCTACCGTTTGAGTAGCCTTCCATTATACCCCAAAGTTTTACAACTTAGTAAACAAGAACATCTACTTAAGTCGGTGCTACTACTAGAAACAGTTTTTAATATCTAGAAGACGACTTTGAAAATGAATGTTAATTGCTACTCTGTTTCAGGCTGTTGGCCTTACCATCTGTTTTATCATTGCATGTTGATGTGATTTATACACACATTGTTGTCCCACTTACATCAGTGATACTGAGGACAACTGAAATGTCTGCCCTGTTTTGTTGCACCCACGTTGTTGTGCACAGTTTGTGTGCATTCAAAGATGGGAAAATTTAGAAAGCATTTCAACCAAAATATTTTATAGCATTTATGAAGTTATATCAGGGGTTAAAGTTTGTTTTAATGCATCTGAGAAGTATTTTATAGATTTCTAGAAGTTCTCGATTTTACAATTCATCCAAACACCTTTTTCACCGTTGCAGTCTTCTTAATCACACCAACGCAGCTTCACTTTTTTGAAATCACATTAAGACCTGTGTTCCTTTTAACTGAATTTTGATCATTATTTGGGTGAAATGCAACATTTATGTACAGATCCAATTTGTGTATCATGATGTACATGAATAAAACCTTTATTGTCTCTTTAGCAGATGTTTCATTTTGTTGTCTTTTAAGTAAAACAGAAAGTTACTCAATATTTTCAACCATGTAATACATCCAGTGAGCCATGACTCACAACACATGATAAAGTTTTATTTTCCTGCTACAGCTCCTCCTTATCTGCTCTCTAGCTGATGCAAGACAAGAGTAATTTACTCATTCAGCTGCCTTTCAACGCTCATGCACTACAGGAAAATCGTCTCACCTTTGTAGAGAAGTGAAAACAAAACAGGATGACACGGCCCTTAATGCTCATTCTACTGACAATAATATTAAAGGTCTCACAAACCCCTGGCTCTATGTAATGTATATCATTAAATCGTAAAACAATCAGGCAGATGCTTTTGTATCACAGGTTTTAGAACAAACATTTCCCTTTATAAGTTATTTTTCCCTATGTAGTTTAAATTCTGAAGTTAGTGGTCCCATGTTGTACCAATTTTATAGAAGCTTCAGTCTCTTAGACAGTTCTGCAGGCCTTATCATCAGTGGGACTGGTGTTCTGTGTATGTCTGATTAGCTATGGTGTCTTGCCACAACTAAACAGAATGAAGAAATTTTACCAACATTTTTGTTTGGATCCCTGAGACCTTTCCATTTGCATTTAACAGTATTTCAAATATATACCCTCTTGTCTTACAAACCATTTTCTGTATCTCTTGAGTTCACTAGAAAACTTCATGCTGACATTTGAGTGTGGACTTCTGCTCTATATTCAACTGACTAGTGGCATCTGCTGGCACATCAGAATACTACAAGATAATGCACACTACTACACAATATAAAAAGCATCTTTAATATACTCTGGTTCACAAAGTAATTGCTTAAAAATACTGCTTTTATCTTTATAATAAAAAGCATATACAACACAAACATTCTTACAATATAAAGCTCACTAACCTCAATCATTTAAAGCAAGTCCTAGTGTGACCTGTAACAATATGGCTTCCCATTCTTTGAGTAAATACAAGAGCAAATCATATTGTTTTTACACGTTTGTGTTATATATACACACACACACACACACACACACACACACACACACACACACACACACACACTACCTGAAATTTGTATTTTATTTAATTTAAAAATGCTATTAGTCACATTTTCATTTCCTCTTGAAAAAAGAATCCAGAGTGCCCGTACTGCCACCTTGAGAGCAGTGTCTTTTCGGCTGGGGTCCTGACTGGCCTCTGGTTTTTGTCTTGCCCCTGGAGGACTGGGCTGTGCCTGCTACTCCCACTCTGAGAGGAGATGCAGAGGAAGAAGAGGAGGCAGTGGGGGAGGAGGTAGAGAGAGCTGCTGAACTCGTAGATGAAGAGAGTGAATTCTGGAGGTCCAGGGCAAAGTGATAATCATTGTGTTCAGGCATTTCCCAAACCAACACCTCCTGGCCACAGCGTTCACACTTTAAGAGGTCTTCTCTGGACACACTGGGAAGATGGCGATTTTCCTCTGCATTAATGTCCAGTTCATCCTTTAACTCTTCACATGGTGACTGGTGACATGTAAACTCTGAGCTATGTTTATCCTGCAGGCCTGACCTAAGAGCAACAGTGTCTTCCGAGTCTTCTTTTTCATTGACTGTCGCAGTTGATGTCGTTGATGCTGAGGCGTGTGAGCTTCTCTCAAGACTCTTCTTGTGGAAGAAAGAGGAAATGTCAGGATGGGGGCTGGATGAACCATTCTTACAATGAGGGGAAGGTGGTAAGGAAGAAAGAGGGCTATTGATACCTGACTCTTCTTGACTACCAGTTGCAGAGGGTTTGAGAGTTATGGCGGAACATGGGAGAATTCCTGTGGATCTTCTATCTTCATCCTCCTCCTCATCTTCTTTTGTTACTTTCTGTCTTTGTTTCTCAGATGCCTTTTGAAAGAAGGACTGAATAGTGCCAGGTTGTTTGCATGTTGAGTTATTTTTCAGTTCAGAGAGTGGCTGTGTGGTGGACTGAGTGGTGGAGAAAAGGCTCTGGGTTGAAGTGACATCACTGGAAAGGAAACCAGCTATCCCCCCTGCTGATGGAGCATCACTGAATTTGCTGGCTGAGAGGTGTAGCAGGGTGAGGGGTGGAGTCCTGTGGACATGATTTAAAAAAAAAAAAAAAAAAAGAGTGTCATAATCACAGAATTCCTTCAACCAATGACTTTAAATATTTAATCGTTTTATCTTATTATTACCATGTAGCCTGGTGGCTTCCTGCTGTGCTGAGACTCTTGATGATGGCAAAGCTGTCACTGGATATTTTGGTCGCTTCATAGCGCACTAAAGCACAACAGCGAGAAAAGCTGCTCGGCCTCTTATCCCCAAGCTGACGTACACCAACTGTCAACAATTTAGCCACTCGACCATTCTGTAATGTGATGAGAAATGACAGCCACTAACATCAATCCCAGTTATATTTACTATAGATGGCTTCAATGTGAAACCCAAAAGATAAAGTTGTTCACCCTACTGTAATAAGGGCAAAGAAAAAAAACAAGTTTTTTCTCACCACTTCTCTGTCCTTGGTCAGCCTCTCCTCCAACTCAAGAGCAAGTTGATGAAGCCAGTACTGTACCTACACAGAGGTTATTAATAATCAACATGAAAACAATAAAATATTCTTTCTAAATTTCAGTCAAAATAAGCCTAAAAATCAAAGTCAGATTAATACGTTTCCAACCCTGATGTAACACAGGGGTGGCAGAGACTGAGGGTCTGTACCTGCTCTTTTGTAGCCAGTGATGTCTTCCCAGGGAAGTTTTTACTGCAGCCGATGGACTTAGGTAGCTGTCTGGGTTTTACTGCTTCAAACTCAATCCCCCGACACAAGTCATACAACCATTGGCTGCAAGGCAAAGACATTCAGAGAGATGAATGCACTTGGTAATTAAGTATAAAGAAAATGTTAAGAATTTAAGTCCAGTTTATTTTTGGAGCAATTTGTCAAACAGGTTTGTCTTTGTAAGGAAATGTCAATTCCTTTTAAAATTATGATGATGTCATAATAAGCAAGACTTCTGTTTGCCAGTCATCTTATGAGACTTTTGACTTTCAAAGGAATATCTAGCTTGTCTTACCCTGTTTTTTCTCCAAAGTGCTGTCCCAGTTGGGCCTGAGAGAAGCGAGTCAGATCTCCCATGTTCTCAATTCCCAGAGTTTCGGTGATGGAGGCACCCAGCTTACCCCCCAGGTTACGGCTGCATAGATGAAATAAGCAATACATGAGTTCAGTATATTGCTAGTCACCTTCTGTTTTTAAACTTCTATGTCAGATTATGTGATTAAAAAATGTGATGAATACATTCTTTATGACAGAGCAATACTTTGAACTCACATCTTGCTGATGGGTAGAGAGTTGAAAAGTTCTGTTACAGAGTCCAGAGGCAGAACAGTTTGCCGGTTAGGTTTGTTCAGTCCACAAGCTAGCTTGGCCAGTACCTAGAAAAACAGACAATTATCTGTGACCATAGCAAAAATAATTATTGCTCTTTAAAGTATTGAAATGGCATTACACTATACCAAGAATAGAACAATGAGAGGTTTTCGTACCTTATTGTGTGATATCCCTGCTGAACAGCGGAAGCCTGTGTGTTTCTCCACGGCTGCTCTCATTTCCTCAACAATGAGTGCCCCCACAGTCAGCTGCAGATCTGCAGAGCTATGCTCCCCTGATGGAGGGACAGGTAAGGATGCCAGCCACTCCTGGAGACCTCTGGACCTCAGCTCCTCTGTAGACAAACATGATGCTATTAGTGGGATACATCCTACCAGAGTTTGTGTGGTGCGCTTCCTGTGTCCAACGCTGAAATGATTACTCGAGTAATCAGTTAGTTTTTGGTTATAGCCTACCTTTATCCAAGACAGCATCCTCTGCAGATGTGTCCTCTTCCTGTGAACTTTGTGGGTACCCCTGGATGTAGGTTGTCTTCAGCAGGTGAGGCTCTATTTGTTTGTCTGTCATGGTTTTCAGCCGCTGCTGGACCGCAGCAGTCAGGTCCATGTAGGCTTCATCAATGCTGGCTCTTTCAATCACAGCAAAGCGAGACATCACCTCAATCACCTCCACACTTGCCTCCCTGTAACTACACAAGGAGTGAGTAGGTTATTTATCTTACAACTGGTCATAGAAGTGGAGGTATTAAAATAACAGATCAACTATTAATGCTATCAAAGACAGGAAGATTGGGGTTACAGAGGTTACATAGTACATACCAATACCAGCACTTACTGTGTTAGGTCTGCCTTGCCATGAGACTCACGCACTCGTGCCACCTGGAGGTCTGGGCACAGTTTCTTTGCATCGTCCACCCACATGTTCCTGGTGACACCATGGGCCCTGGCCTCATAGCTCACAGCTATGATACTAACAGAGGATGATATTTAATTAAGAACCGTAAGAGCATGTTAACATTAAGTCCAAAGTGGTTATCTGTGGGAGATTAGGGCGGGTGAGTTGCCAACACAGAGACGGCCATTTAAATGGTCCATGCAACTGAACAGACACAAGCCGAGTATAGTGTCAATGTATACACAGTGTGTGCTGAAGAGAGAGAAGTCTTTGCAGTCACAGTGTAGTCTCATGCTGCCAGGTCACAGCATCGACTGGAAGGTGTTAAAATCATTGACCAGGAGTCGGTGGGCAGCCAAATCAAAGATGCTATTTACATCTAATGCCAGAGACCATCATTGAACCGAGCAGGAAATGGGGTTGCATGGTTATTATGATCCCATCGAAGTTTCATAACTTGGTCACGTGATGACATTTGACTGCTGTGGGTAGAAAAAGCTAGTAAGTGCACCTTGAGTTCAGATTTTTTTTGTCAGACTACCATTTCTAAGTTAGCTAAGCAATGTCATCTAGCTATCCAGAGGCTGAACGACCGCGGTTTCAGTTGCATTAATCATAAAAACAGTGTCTCTGTGTCAGAAACTCACCTGCCTCCTTTCCACGTCTTGTACTGGGCCACCACACAGGGAGTGTTCCTCAGAGCTGGATTCAGCCTCTGCTCCACCTGGACGTAAAAACAGTCCATGTCCACCAACGCCACCACTCTCTCTTTTCCATACTCCATCACTGGAGAAGGAGTGTCGGTCAGCGAAAATAAAATAGACACCAACTGTGGATGCTCACTGAGGTTGAACCGGGCGCCGAAATATAGATGCTTCCGTTACTGTCACTTTCTATTGACGTAGACATCTGAATTTACATAAAAACGTCATCTAAAGTCGACGAATGCAACATTACAGGTAGGCCATTATGTCGGCCATAGTGATGAGGTCGTTTAACTACAGCTAGTAACAAAAAATAGTAAAGAAGCTACTGTTTTCACATTTAGGCTTGTACAAAACTCAGTTTGGACGCTTGGCTCTTCGTGTATCTTTTTTTGACCACTCCAAAAACCGAAATAAGGAGTGGGTTAATAAGTGCGTTAATTTCTTATCATAAAGCTATAAACCTTAGCATGTCTCGATTTTACTGGATTTGGGTAAGTTTGCACATCAACCACAACAACATTTGTTAGATAGAACTATATTTGTCAAACAAATTGGGGTTATTCCTCATCCTGAAATTCTGTAAGAAAAAAAAAAGACATTGGTCTAATTGTTGAAATTTTGACTCTATTTTACTTTTATTTTATTTAATCATATGGAGAACTGTGTTTCTTACTAAGATGGTTACTTAAGAATTTGTACTTATTCCCAAATTCCTTCAATTAGATTTAAAATTTCTGCTTTATGTTAGGGACAGTGAACATTAATTATAAACAGTTTTAAACATCTTCATCTGCAACCCTTTTTCAGCTTTTTAGTTAAATTGTCATGTATAAATCCAACAGTATAATGTTTACTACAGGCAGAAAGGAAGTAAATGAAATTCAGTTACTGCTTATGGAGTGCAGTGCTGCTATTGCCATCCCTATCTTTCAAGACTGAGTTTCCCTTTGATAATCACCATCAATAAAAGTTTGATTTAATTTTGTTATCCCAAAAGTGAGGAGCTATAACCAAAAAGCAATAACATTATTTATTTATTCTGTAAGTTTAAGAGAGAGAGAGAGAGAGAGAGAGAGAGAGCATGGGAAAACTACTGCCCTTCACCTAATGTTAAGTTAAATTATTGACATAATATAATTATAACCTACATTTGGTTTCTGCTATAGTAGTACACATGTGGCCTCCACTTTCTCATTTAATAACATGCAGTTGCTAAAATGGTTAAAAAATATCACTTATTTGAACATATTTTTTCATATTTGTTGGTCAGGCCCGAATTTTTGTATTTTGTAATCTGGATAACTTTCCTGTCAGTAGGGTTAGCCTACAAAATTAGCAGTCTGGTGGTTTGCGTGAACAGGATGGCATGGATTGTAGTCATATCCCCAGCCTTCTGTATTGTTTCAGTCTGCACCTGGCAGGGCCAAAAGAAGTGTTAAAAATAAGGAAGGAACTTTGTTAGTTACCCACAGTGATACTGAAAGAGCTCATGCACTTGCAATATTAATGCCAGTATGACTTCGCCATATGTTCCTCACCTTATAATACTTGCTGGACTGATGGGTAAGTCAGCTAAGCCTTAATAAGAATAAATGATAGTCAGATTTATGATTAAAACAATATTATTGGTGTTGATATATTGATGTTCATCAATAAAATTTGAGTTATACATTTAAAGTGACAACAAACCACCAGTATTAATCATAAATATTGCATTAAAGTTAAGTAATGATAATAATTTGTAACAGATGTGTTATTTAGCTTTGACACATGTGTAACCTGAAGCTGATGGTGTTATACTCAATATGTCGGAAGCCATCACCATTGAATAAGTGTCTGCTGTTGTTTTGTCAGGAATTCACTGTGAAATTATGACAGTGAGTGAAGTGTCAGTCAAGACTGGAGGCTCCATCTCTATCCCATGTCTCTATGAGTCTCACTACAGAAACCATGTGAAATACTTGTGTGAAGGACATTTTTTTATAGTTTGCACAATAGTAGCTCAAACAGACCAACCAAAAAGCAGTTCAGAAAAGTTTTCAATCTACGATGACACAGACCAAAACATCTTCACTGTATCAATTAATGATGTAACGCATAAGGACTCTCATTACTGGTGGTGTGGTGTGGAGATTGAAAAAAACAGAGATGTCCGACAATACTTTCATCTGTCAGTCACCACAGGTAAAATCCCTTAAATGTTTTAACACATTTGAAATCCTTTTTGTGAATATGGTGGGAGAAACACATTGAAACTTATTTACTACTTAATTTTTTACTCTTGTTTTTTTCAAGGTATGTCAAGTCTATATGTGGACCAGCAGAAAATTACAGCATTTGAAGGAGGAAGTGTGACTGTTGCATGCCACCATAAATATCCAAAAGTGACACAGTGGTGTAGACTGGGCAGGAACTGTGTGACAGATCAGAGCAGATCAATAGATGGAACACCAGTGACCATCAATACAAGTGTCCCAAATGTTTTCAGTGTGACTATGAGTGAACTGACGACAGAGAGCAGCGGCTGGTATTGGTGCGTCAAAGGAAAATTACAGATGCCGGTTCTTGTAACTGTTCATGAATTAACCTCAACTACTACAACTACAATGATCCCCAGTACAGCAGGTAAGATCCTAACCATTGTCTATTTTTATGAAAAACAGTTACAAAGGTAACACAAACAAAACCCTAAAATAATACTTGTCTTACAGTATAAAATCTATTCATGTCATTTACCTTGAAAGTCTCAGAGTTAAAGTACAATAATCCACAATATACAGTGTAAGAAATACCATGATATCATAGCTCTGTGTAATGATTATCAGTTCAATTTTCCATATGAAAAATGAAATACTGAAAATTTAATTGTATTTCATAATGTTCCATGCTCCATGTCCAATGTTTTTTGTTTGTCAGATGAATGTATAGATTTAAAAGCCGGCTTTCTAATTTTCCATTTGTGGAATGTTGGGTAGAAAAATGGCAAATTGACAGATCATCATATACTGTATGAATTAACCTGAGTTTTCACATTAATAGACTTCACAGGGACAATTTCAACCACTCACCAGCATTCTTCCTTGCTCATGAGTACTGAGCCACAAACGGCTCGTCCCACAAACACCACCATATCTGAGGGGCCGAGAGACAGAGAGACCCTGCAAGATGAACACAAGAGGTGTGTATCCTTTACTTTATTTTACTTCAACAACTTAACTGGGTTCAGACCTTATTTCTGCATATGTTTCCCTCTCCACCCTTTGTGTTTCCTAATACTAAAAAACGAATATGCTCTAATTGCAGTCACTTTAAAACACTAACAAACAACAATTGAGCATGGAAGATTATTCTATCCATTCAGTCTTGACTATAGATTATGTTGTTACATCTAATAAAGCACATAATTGTCTTCCATGCAAACTCTGTAACTCAAGATGAAATAATTAGCTATTTGTTTTAGATTTACAAAATAAAGATTATATAACAAAACAACATTTTAATGCAGTGGCTAATTTCAGGCAACATTATGGCTTTATGTCATTTAATTAAATGTACCTTTAATCCTCATCTTCTATAGGTCCACTAAAGTGACAATTCTCATCACTATCTTGGCCTTACAGCTGTTGGTTGTTCCTGCTGCCTTTTTTGGATGGAGAATGATAAAACGTAGTAAGTCTTTTGTAAACTCTGCTAAAACAAGTTCAGGTATAAAATATCAGTTATTCTAAAATATAAAAAATTCATGTGTTGTAGAAAAGACCAAACCTGAGGGGCCTGACATCACTGTGGTAAGATATAACCATGTATTTCCCACTATTAGTTTGGAATAAATACACCTTCACTTACATATTTCTTCTTTGCTTAGTAAATAAAACATTTCACAGTATACTCCAAGTTCTCCTACTTAAAATAAGTAAGATAATAATGAGATCATATAGACAGTTACACTATTTAAAAAAAGGGCCTGTCCAAGACCACACTTCATGTGACCCATCAGATAATATGATACGATAGGGTCAACAATGGAAGAACTGTTAATATGTGACCCTTGTAGATACAAATAAACTATATAATATTAATATATGATAAACATTGGTATCACAATCAAATACAGTGCAGTGACACTTTCTCCTCCTACAACTTCAATGATGATCTAAACTTCACAATCACAAACTATCCACCCTACTTAACAAGACTATCCTAACATGATTTTAGATATCCTGTATATGAGTGCTCTTCACATGAGTAAACTCCAGACCATGTAGATAAAAATAGCTATACTTGTATTATAAGATGGCTTTGCAAGTATTGAGTATAACACATACATACGCTCCACAACAGTTAACTTCTGTAAGCAAAATGACCAGTCCAATAAGCTACCAGTTAAACAGGGTAAGGCAAATAATTAGAGAGGTTAAGATTAATGCCATATTTCAATTATCCATCATAGTGCTCAGAAACTGGGAGTGATCCTGAAGTGCTCTATGCTACTGTTGTTCATTATCAACGTGTAGCACCCTGGAAGAAAATAAAACTGGTGAGATAATCTACTTTTGTTAAAAACAGTCATAGAGAAGAGTGCCTAAAATGCATATTTGTCTACTTTTGTATTTATCCCCCCCCCCCCCAAATGTATCACTTTAACTATTTACTGTATCTCATTCAGCAGAACCCTATGCCCGAGGAGAGCGTGATATACAGTTCCATTGTAATGAAAGATAGTGTGCAACAAATGGTATGTAACTTATTTTAAACTCATGATCTTTCATACGTCAGCTAACTGTTAATAACTCAGATGGATTATTATTGTCGTTATCATTAGTACATAATTATTCAGGATCTCTTCTCTGCTTTTTAGGCTGAACCAGCTGATGGAAGTGACAATGAGCAAGATAGGATGAGAGAACATTAATTTTGCAAGTAAGACGACATTGATGAAGTCAATGGATTAATCAGTTAGTCAGTCCTGCATTGTGATCTGGAGACTTTTGGTCACAGTATTATTCTGTGCAAATCTGCACACATACAGTGCATCAAATATTTTTGAAAAGATAATATGTATAATATGTCAAACATAACATAAATATATGTAATATAATATGTTTTGATTTTCCCACTAGTACATGCTTAAAAGTCAAAATTTCAAAATGGCAAGTGTGGAAGAATGGTGTTAAGACTTTGTCTAAATCTGTAATGTGGGGAATTTGTTGCTGTCCATTTGATGCATTGAGAGCAACAGCTGAACCATGAATAGTTTGAAACAGAAGCCACTGAAACTGATCAAAGAAAGGAAGTGGCTCTGTGACTGTGGTGGTTGAAGTCCTTCTATTCTCAATTATTATTCAGAAACAGCAGATTCAATGAATGCATGAAAGATATGATAATTATGCTTCTTTTTACAAACAATATGACACGTGTTTTGAGGTTTACCTTTTATTTCTGTACAAATAAAATCTTTTTACATCTTCACAGCTTTTATCTCCATCTAAGGGATTTTTCCCTTTGTTTGTGTCTTACTTGTGATTTTTAAATGATTGTAAAACATTTTGTAACTCAGGTTTCAGAAGTTTTAAGTAATTGCTATGTACAGTGCTCAAATGTTCAAAGCATAAAGTAACAAGGATTTTCTTGATGTTTGTTTGTTTGTTACTTGTGATTTTCTTTTTCAATTATTGTAAAACATTTTGGAACTTTCAAGAGGTTATGCTCAAAAGGTAAAGTAACCATGATTATGTGCATCATCATCAAACCAATTCATGTAACTGCCTTAAAAGGAGGAGATTAAACAGCTGCAATTGTGTATTTAGAGGAATCAGGAAGTAAAGAAGTGTTATTTTGTCTGACTCACCAACATGACTGTTCATCTCAGCTTTCTTCTCATCCTCACTGGACTCACAGGTCAGTCACAGTCACATTTTATTTGTACTGGCATTTAAGCTGGTCCTGTAAGATGATGATGGCATGAGTAATTTTTGTCATTAAATATCAGTCAAATTAGTAACGCACAAGCTTTTTAATTTAATGACATTTGGAAACAATTGTGTATAATCTAAAACAACTGCAATAATGCAATAATATAGGACACATAATATGAAAGAAGAATATTGCTAGATATGTAATAAAATGCTGCATTTGTTCTTGCTGCAGGAGTTCACAGCGTAACCACAGTCAGTAAAGTGTCAGTGAAGGCTGGAGATTCAATCACCATCCCATGTCTCTATGGCCCAAAATACATGAACCATGTGAAATACTTGTGTAAAGGATATCACTGGAGCTCCTGTTCATATGCAGTTAAAACAAACCAACCACGTAGTTCAGGAAAGTTTTCAATCTCTGACGACAAAAACCAGAGAATCTTCACTGTGACTATAAAAGATCTGACGAATACAGACACTGATTACTGGTGTGTTGTGGAGATTAATGGAGGGGCAGATGATGGACAGTATTTTCACCTGTCAGTCACCACAGGTAAAAGCACCTTTAAGCACATTTCTGTTATTATTTTCACTTTTGTGAAAAACACTAAGGATGGTCTCATTGTTTGCCACAGAGACTGATTAAGATTCCCACATTTTTCTATTGAATTTTGTTTTTTCCCCAAAGATACACCCAGCCTCTCTGTGGATCATCAGGAGATTACAGGGTTTATTGGCGAGAGTATAAACATCAGTTGTTACTATAGAAACTCTGGAGAAAGCAGGTGGTGCAGGTTGGGCATGAACTGTGTGACAGGGTCATCAGGATCAATAGATGGAACAAGTGTGACCATCAGTGCGACAGTCTCCAATGTTTTCACTGTGACTATGAGTAGACTGAAGACAGAGAGCAGCGGCTGGTATTACTGTGTTAAAGGAGAATTACAGATGCCAGTTCATGTCAATGTTACTGAGAGACCTACTACCAGTAAGTACTATATTATGTAAGCATTAAATATATATTAAATAAATTAAAATTAATATTAAATAAATATTTCTCAAGCACAGCCGTGTGTAATATTTTGATAAAATATAGATTAAATGTTAGGATTCATTATTGTTATATTCATCTATTTATCATTGTCTTCTTTTGTATTAGCCACACTTGCCACAACAAGACATGTCACTATCTTATCACCCACTTCTAAACCTGTGAATATCACCCCTACTTTTGGAAATGAAGTGTCTACCACAGATCAGCATGAACAACCCGGGTGAGAAGTTTTTGCATTAATATAAAGTGTTAAGAGAACTGTGGCCATTTTATGGGTTAATAAAACAATTCAATTTAAGAATCTCTGTACATGTTTTTTTGTATTACTTAATAAATAAGATTGACTCACAATGGCTAAGGTATATGTATGTGTAGATTTGTCAAATGTGTTTGTATAATTTACATGATATTGCAGTATTGTTTGAACAAGAGCATTCTGTATCCTAATTCATTTGCATTGTGTGTTTTTATAAATTCATTTACGCTCCAGTGTTTCAGTTGCCTTGATGAGTTTCGTGATTTCTCTAAGTTTGTTGATCTTCATTGTAATGGTGACCATTTTCGTCTGGTTCATGTTGAAAAAGAACAGTAAGTCAATGCTGGACTTTGACAAATCTGAGTCATTCCAATTTTGTATGTTAATATTTATTTTTTAATATAAGCTATTGTGTGTTTACATTAACATGTGTTTACTGTTTCACATTTAGAGCAGACCAAAGCAGCATCTTTATCCATGACAGAAGTAAGATATGCTTTTTTGCTTTTCTAAGGAATATAAATAAGGCTTTAAGGATCCACAGTATGAAAATGAACGTGTCATGGTTATTGTGTATTTAAACCTGGCCGATTTGACCATTTTAAGCATAGTAATGATAAAATCTAATATTGTTCTATTGTAAATCAAGTTTCACTGGAATTGTATAAAGAAAATTAAATGGGAAAAAATGTGTCTTCTTTGCAGTCCTCTGACATTTCTTTGCTCTTTCAACACAGGCTGAAGAAGAAACAACAAACAGCAATTCTGAGAACATGAGGAATTATTCAAGACAGGTAATCCATGGTAACATTCTGAGAATCTACTATCTCTTTTCAAATCTGCAGGGTTGTATCATATTTTGTTCAATTTTTTTTCTGTTCGATAAAATACATTAAATCATATAATTTTGTCCCAGTGGATTTCTGTTATTAAGTAATTTTGGTTACAGTAATCGCTGTCAGAACTCTGTTTGTCATTACATGTCAGGCCAGGTAACCTTCTAAAATGTAATTTGTAAAGTGCACAATACAAGTACACTAAACAACATGTAGGCAAGGTACACTCAAATGTGATATATTATGTCACCATTCACAAATGCAAAAAAAAAAAAAAATCTTAAAAAATTAATTGTTTCCAGTTCTCTCGATCATATCTGTCTATGCTTCTGTACCCAGTCATATGCTGAGGCTGAGGCTGATGTGGATGTGATATATAGTTCTGTGGTTATCAAGAGGCAGCAAAGACTACAAAGGGTAAATTTTAAAAGAATAAAATCTCACGCTTAGATACTGTCACTTACAGTACTGTTGTTCCGTGGTTTCCTTCCATGTTGTTGATGGTCTCATTCAGTGTTGCCTTTAAATTGTCCAAATTTCTCAAACTTACAATTTTTATTTCTATTCTTCTTTTCTTGTTGTAATTCTTACTTTTTGTTTTTTCCAACAGGTTGAAGCAAATGATGAAAATGTTATATATATTAATCTGGCTTAGAACCTGCACGGCTTAGCATACATTACCCCAAAGTTACCCAGAAACTTCTCTCTACTTTCTTTAATTTAGACGCTTTACACCTTTATTCTCTTCTGCAAAACATTTCAAAGAAGCATTGACCTCTTCGTTTGCCAAGAGTTTGACAAGACTACTGCGGTTTTCTAAAACCTCACATTGCACATACAGTTACTTTATTGTTCGACACAGCCTTCCAACACACTATAAAAAAAGTGTGTGTAAAAGGCTGCTGTGAAAAACAGCTGTGAATTTTCAGTTTCAATATCTAACCCTGTGAGGTAGGTGACTAACCACATCCCAGGCTCGTACGTGACTGGGCACTTGTTGCATGGAACCTGCAAACCCGGCCACAAATTTTGCATTAATTCTGTGCTGTACGTAGTAAAGGCATAAAAGAAAAAAAAACACAGCTGTGATCACTCAAATCGAGTGTTTGGTTTTAATATTGTTTGGGACATTAGACAACCAATATGCTGTATGTTGTATGTTAAATGTGTCTATATTGCCCAGACATGCACATACTGTACACACATATACAAACACAAAGCTTGATTCTGCAGAACAAATGCTTTTATGTAATTGCTTTTATGACTTGTCCAAAAGAGGATATGTACCATATTGATTTCATGTCTGGTTTTAAACTCATATTTTATATTTTATGTGATTAGGTTATTCTTAATTAGCACCTCTAAGAGCATCAAAATAAACTAAACTTTATCCACAAGCCGCCTTTAGACATCACTTGAGACTAAGTACTTGATAGTGTGTAATGGAATGCTGACTAACTTCCTGTTGCTATTTTGAGCTGAATTAAAACCTTGTCTGTGATTCTGTAGCTGTCCTCTCTCTCAGTCATCCAATGTGTCTATACAACTAAAGACTATCCCGCAGCTAATGATACAGTGCATTCATGACAGAGCCACAGCAATGATCATACTGTATCCCATCTTTAAACCATCTTTAAAAAACCTCCTCTTGTATTTATTTTTAAAATCAGCCCATAAACCTATAGCTGGACCCTATAGACCATGCAGCTCCATCTGCTTGGTGGTTAGACTACTGCTACCAAGATTTGAGCAATAAACACAGTATAATTTACATCTTACATCTCATAATTAATTTATATGTACAGTCTATGATATAAATTCAGTTGCCTGATGTGAGTCATATCCAGTGGAAACATTATTTTCAATTTTATGTTGATTCAGTTAAATACCAATGCCAGTCAACGATGCATAGTACAATCTGATGGTAAAAACACACTGGTTGATGGTGCTCAAATAGATCTACACTGCAGTGATTTTGCAATTTCACCACAGACCTGGTGAATTTCACCCTTATTTGCATAAAATTTTTAAAATTTAAAAGATTTTTAATTTTCAAACCCTAGCTTTTTTGCCTTGTTGGTCTACTCCACATCACAATTTTCCTACATGGCTATGAGAGCCGATTCACTCACATCCACGGAAAATTTACATTGGCATTTACACCTACTAATTTGGCAGACGCTTTTATCCAAAAGCAACTTACAAGTGAGGGACATCACTAAAGCTCCGGTGCAGTAGGAAACCTTGGTGTGAGTGCTAAATACTACATCTACTTGATAGGTGCAAGGAGATAAAAATAAAGAAGTGCACCAAAAGTGCATAGTAAATGGTAGTTAGGCATTTTAGGGTGTTTAGGAAAGGTTTTCAAGAGATTTTTGAAGTTAGAGAGGGATGCCCCTGCTCTGATAGAATTTGGTAGCTTGTCCCACCATCTGGGAACCAGAGACGAGAACAGTTTGCAATTGTCTTGTTTGGTTGGGTGGCAATGCCAGACGACATTTCTTGAGGGAACGCAGTAGGTGAGAAGGAGCATAAGGCTGTATAATTGAGTTCAAGTAGATGGGCACAGACCTAGAAGTGACTCTGAAGGCAAGCATGAGTAGTTCAGGAGGCCATGGGTAGCCAGTGTAGGTCAATGAGTAGCAGGGTGACATGCCCTTTTAGGCTGATCAAAGATCAGACGGGCTGCCACATTCTGGACCATCTTCAAGGGTTTCACTGTGCACAAAGGAAGGCCCGCCAGAAGAGCATTGTAGTAGTTGAGACCATGTGACCAGTGATAACCATGGCCTGGACCGAGCTGGATGGCGAACTGAGTCAGGTAAGGCCTGATTTTTCTGATTTTGTAAAGAGCAAAGCAGCATGACCGGGAGACCGATGCAACATGGTCAGAGAAGGATAATTGGTCATCAAACATGACACCCAGATGTCATGTGACCTTGGCTGTAGTAATGGATGAAGAGGCGGTTTTGATATTTATATTGTGATGAAGAGACATATTTGCCAGGATGTCTAGGAGTTCAGTCTTCAAATTTATTTAATTTTCCATCAAAATTGCTGACTTTTTGCAAAAGATACACAAACCTGGCAACACTGCAGAGACCGTATCATTTAACCCTGTGTGGAGTTAAATGGTGAATCGTTTGAAAAAGTGTAGGAAAGCCCAGTGTTTCCAAATGATCCATTCTAGAGCAAGAGTTCAAAAATATGGGCCAAGAGCAGGTTATGACAGAATTACCAAATAACAGAAGTAGCTTTCACCTAACCGCTAAGTTGACATCTTGCCGTTCAAGACGGTGTTAACTGATAGAGAACCTCATTTAATTTTCATGCCTCATCCTCCTCCACATACCAGTATTAACAAAATAACTCTAATTTCCCACTATTCCTGATTATCTAATGTTTTTATTTATTTATTTTATCAGTGATCACCAGTGCCTTTCAGTGTTCAATGTTAGATTTGTAGTTCCAGTAGGACAACCACCATCTCACTATAATGGATGGATGGAACACTTTCAGTGAACAGTGCTCAATTGTAATTATATACCCAAAACAACAAGTGGCTGAATGCAATATTTATTTCATCAGCCAACTTACATAATGTAACTGTTACACTCAGGAAGAAGAAGTTTTCAAACAGATACAATTGCTTGTTGAGTGAAATTAGGAAGTAGAAAATCAGCCTTCAAGTGCACTGGTTCATATTCTTTAACCGCTCACTTTCTGACATGGCTGTTCATCTCAAAATTATTTTCATCCTCATTGGAGTCACAGGTCAGTCACAGGGGTGATGCTGAAATTGTTTTTAAATGTGTTTCGTAATCTTTGTGCTCCTCATGTCAGATGATAATGACCACAATTAAATGAGCCTTGTAATAACCTACCCAGTGTTTAATTCATAAATTGTGGAGCCAACGATAGTTTGATATGAATATCTATGACTTGCAGGCAATAGGAAGAAAGATTATGGTTGCTGATTGTATCTGTTAAAATGCTGTATTGTGTTCTTGTTGCAGGAGTTCACAGCGTGAATACAGTCAGTAAAGTGTCAGTGAAGGCTGGAGATTCAATCACCATCCCATGTCTCTATGGCCCACAATACATGAACCATGTGAAATACTTGTGTAAAGGATCTCACTGGAGCTCCTGTTCATATGCAGTTAAAACAAACCAACCACGTAGTTCAGGAAAGTTTTCAATCTCTGATGACAAAAAACAAAGAATCTTCACTATGACTATAAAAGATCTGACGAATACAGACACTGATTACTGGTGTGTTGTGGAGATTAATGGAGGGGCAGATGATGGACAGAATTTTCACCTGTCAGTCACCACAGGTAAGACACCCTTAAAGCACATTTCAAAACATTTGTGAAATTTTAACAATTTGGAGGAAAAACCAAGGAAGGTCTCATTTGCAACAGAGATTGATGTTATTAGGATTCCCACAAATTTTTCTTGAACTTGTTTTTCCCCAAAGATACACCCAGCCTCTCTGTGGATCATCTGGAGATTACAGGGTTTATTGGAGAGAGTATAAACATCAGTTGTTACTATAGCAACTCTGGAGAAAAGAGGTGGTGCAGGCTGGGCATGAACTGTGTGACAGGGTCATCAGGATCAATAGATGGAACAAGTGTGACCATCAGTGCAACAGTCCCCAATGTTTTCACTGTGACTATGAGTGGACTGAAGACAGAGAGCAGCGGCTGGTATTACTGTGTTAAAGGAGAATTACAGATGCCAGTTCATGTCACTGTTACTGAGAAACCTACCACTAGTAAGTACTATATTATAAGTATTAAATATATGTTTGTAAAAAAATTCTCTAGTAAGTATTTCAAGTAATTATAAATTATAAATGTATGTCAAATACAACTATTTGTAAATGTTTGTTTGTATCCTAAGAGAAATTAGGATGAATTATTATTATCATATTACTCTTCTAATGATCGTCCTATTTTGAATTATAGCCACACTTGCAACAAGAGGCTCAACCACCCTATCACCCATTGATTCCAACCCCGTTATTCCAGAGCGCAGGTGAAAAGTCTTTCCATTTACACGCAGTATTTTAACTGTGGCCATTCAATGGTCAAATAATGCAGTCCTTATAAGGGAATCTCTTTATATATACTCGACTATACTTATATGGAGACTAAGATTTCTAAATAATAATTTACATATAAAACTCTAACATTAATAGATTGTACTTTATATTGTATTATTGTTTAAAGAACTGAATATTTACCATAACTAATGTGTAATGTGTCCTTAAAATGTAAATGCTGCAGTGCTTCAATTCACCTAAAGAGCCTCATCATCCCTCTGAGTGTGTTGATCTTCATTGTAATAGTATCCTTGTTCATCTGGTTTATGATGAAAAAGCACAGTAAGTCTATACTGAAACTTGATAAATTGAATTCTTAACAAATATGTTTATAATTCTTGAATATTTTCACTTTAAGTTTGGATTATTGTGCATTGTCATTGAAGGTTGAGAGTAATTAATAGGAGTTTTCACTGTTTAACTTTTAGAGCGAAGCAACGCAAAGTCATCAACCAAGACAATGGTAAAATATGCTGAGCCATTTCCCAATATACATCGATATATATATGTACTCTTTTTGTATGATGCAAAATTTAACATCTCAAAAGCTGTTAATTTTGGTTTTCTCTTATCTATATATTCACAATTTTAGCATACATACATACATTCCATTATATATACTGTAGTTGTGGTGTAATCGATGTATTCCTGAAACGAAGCTGAAATGCTCTGACATTTGTTTTGCTCCTTCAACACAGGCTGAAGACGGAGTAACATACTGTAACGTTGGGTACAAGAGAGAAACTTCAGACCAGGTAACCTTAACCAAAAAAAAATATTAAATAATACAATTACACTCAAAGACACAAAATCTAACTCTTATTATCACCAAGTGCAGCGGAATAAAACAAATTGAAATCCATAAAAATCTGAAAGTGTTCCATTCTCTGTTTAATGTCTGTCTCTCCCCCCACACAGAGATCACATGCTGAAAGTGACATGGATGTGATGTACAGCACTGTGGTTACCATAAATAAACAAACAGCAAAAAGGGCAAGTATTAAAACAAATGAACTCACTTGCACATTGATCCTCGTGTCCTCTATGTCAGTGGTTTTAAATAATTTTGTTCATGGTCTCAGTATGTAAGAAAATACTGCCCTTTAATTGAGACACTTAATTTGTTTATACATTTATTTTTATCTTTGCACTTTCTTCCTAACTGTCATATTTGTTTCTGTTCTACAACAGGTTGAAGCACAACATAATGATGTTACATACAGTACTTTGGCTCCGACCAAATCAGTCAATTAGTAGACAGTTTATTTTTTTAAGACTACTGTGTTGCAATTTGTTGTCTGCTGTTATCATTTTTGTGATGAAACTACTTCCTTCCTTTTTGTCACTTTTTTTACCTTCCTTTGCATAGCTGCAAAATGTTACAACTACGCATTGACCTATTCGTTTGCCTAATACTCAGCAAGACCAGTGACAACATGTATCTTGCTTTCATTGTACTTTTTGTTAGATGCAAAGCTCACATTAATACATATTCCTTTCTATACTAATCTTATAAAATACAACTGACTGTGGCCAAAAGAACAAGCTTGTTACAAATGTTACATTAAAAGTAAGAAGAGAAAAAAAAACCTATCAAAAGTCATATATTGAATACAAATAAGATGTACCACAACAGATGCATAAATAAGAAGTGTGAAAGTGGAATGATGTTTTCATTTGACTTTTAGAAAAATATTTTAAAAAATCTTATTATTCAACTGTAACTACCTCCATGTTTTAAATAAATGAACACATTTCAGTCCATACACCTGGAGTGCTGATCTTTCCTTTTGAAATTTTGTATTCACTGGGCCTTACATCCAAGTCTACAGTAAACTATTTTCTGAAAGTATGCTGTACATAATCATATCATAATCAACTAACCAATGTAATGCAACTTCCTTGCAGTGGGAGGAAGGCAGAACTGTTAAATTTCTAAATTTAGAAATCTAAGGAAGTAGTTGATCAGTCTTGCAGTGAACTAGTTCATGTTGTTTAGTCTGCTCACTCACCGACATGGCTGTTCATCTCAGCTTTCTTTTCATCCTCACTGCAGTCACAGGTCAGTCCCAGGAATCATTTTATTATTGTGTACATATCTTATGTGAGAAGATGATACTAATAAAAACTGTCACTTATACAAGTAATTGCCTCCTGTATGTAATTCACAGATTTTGAAGACGATAATGATCTAATATGTAAAACAAAAGCTAAAATAATATAAACATCTAAAATATGCAGATTACATGAAGGAATAATACTGTTCATAAGTATATCCATTAATACTATTTGTTCTTGCTGCAGGAATTCACAGTCTAACCACAGTCAGTAAAGTGTCAGTGAAGGCCGGAGTTTCAATCACCATCCCATGTCTCTATGGCTCACAATACAGGAACAACGTGAAATACTTGTGTAAAGGATATCGCTGGAGCTTCTGTTCATATGCAGTTAAAACAAACCAACCACGTAGTTCAGGAAAGTTTTCAATCTCTGACGACAAAAACCAGAGAATCTTCACTGTGACTATAAAAGATCTGACGAATACAGACACTGATTACTGGTGTATTGTGGAGATTAATGGAGGGGTAGATGATGGACAGTATTTTCACCTGTCAGTCACCACAGGTAAGACACCCTTAAAGCACCTTTAAGCACATTTCAAATCTTTTGTGAAATTTTAACAATTTGGAGGAAAAACTAAGGAAGTTCTCATTGGCAACAGCGACTGATTGTTATTAGGATTCCCACAGTTTTCTCTTGAACTTGTTTTTCCCCAAAGATACACCCAGCCTCTCTGTGGATCATCAGGAGATTACAGGGTTTATTGGCGAGAGTATAAACATCAGTTGTTACTATAGAAACTCTGGAGAAAGCGAGTGGTGCAGGTTGGGCATGAACTGTGTGACAGGGTCATCAGGATCAATAGATGGAACAAGTGTGACCATCAGTGCGACAGTCCCCAATGTTTTCACTGTGACTATGAGTGGACTGAAGACAGAGAGCAGCGGCTGGTATTACTGTGTTAAAGGAGAATTACAGATGCCAGTTCATGTCACTGTTACTGAGAAACCTACTACCAGTAAGTATTACAATTCAAAAAGTACGAAGTATATATTTATAAGTATTTCTCAAACACAGTCATGTGTAATGTTTTCATTAGATGGAGAAAACATTTTCATTATTGTCATATTATTCTACTAATCATTTGTTCTTGTTTTTAGCCACTTCATCATCACCCACTCCCAAACCTGACAGTACCACCTCTGATTCACTTCCCAGGTCAGAAGTCTTGGCATTAACATAAAGTATTTAGAAAAACTGTGGCCATTTTACAGACAACAAAAAGTCTTATAAAGAATCTCTATACAAGTTTTTATGGATACATGATAACTTAGACTTATATGATGAATAATATTAACTGGGAACTAATATGTAAGACTGTAAGATAAAATATATCTGTTTTACATGATCAGGATGATGAGTAGACTTTAGACTATATTGTTGTACTGTTTAAACAAGGGCATTTTGTTCATTTCAATTCATTAATGCATTGTGCTGTTTGAATTTATGTTGCAGTGTTACAGCTGAGCGAAAGGGGATCATCATCCCACTGAGTTTGTTGATTGTCATTGTCTTGGTGATCTTGTTCATGTGGTTTATATTTAAAAAAGTGAACAGTAAGTGTGTGCTAAATCCAATAATGCCAAAAGTATTTGCTATTCATATTCATAATATTTTTTGTTAAATGACATCTCCTGTGCACTACTATCAATAAACACTGAAAGTCAGTAAAAGGAGTTTTTGTTGCTTCACTTTTAGAACAGACGGAAGCAGAATCATCAACCACAGCAACAGTAAGATATGCTGAATCTTTTCTTAATATGATATTTTACAAATAACTCTCCTTACAAAGAAGGAGCAACAAGTCCTCCATCCAGTGTCACTCTCTGAAGCTGCAGGATTACAATATATCACTACAGATGAATGGCTAATAATTATTTTACCTAAAATACATCTTGATAATTAATACCATCTTTGTATTTTGTATTATAGGACAATAGTAATAGTTCTGACTTCTGAAGCTATTCATTTTCAGTTTGATGTTTGGATTATTTTTAACACAGGCTGAGGAGGAAGTGAAATACAGTACTATTAAGCACAAGAGAAAACCAGGCCAGGTAAGGAGCTTTATGAAAATGAACTTTGTTTCACTTTTTTTTCTTTTATCAAGCACGCATCTAGTGGTTTAAAAAATAGCCACAAATGCACACATCAGAAGTGTAATTTCTCATGTTGAGAAACATTGATTGGAATTGGAATCTAATGAAACATTTCACTTTACTGTGGTTCTGCTTTTGTGAATTATGCAACTGAAGGCTTGTACAAAAATGCGTCAGAAAAATACTAATGTTACTCTGTTGTTTTTCAATACTGATATTATTGGTTCAAAAAGAAGTTGATTATGATAATAAATAGAATAAAACATATCCCTGATACAAAGACAAACCTTTATGATCCATTGCATCTAAATCTCACAAGGGAAGGCTGTGTTCTTCCAAAACAGCAAAAGGAATTACTGAGTATAGGCCGCAGAATTGTAATGTACCACTTTGGATGGACATTAAATATTTGTATTACATCTTGTGCAATTTTGAGATTGTGGATTTTTGTTGAAGAGAAAACAGTAACCATTACCAGAACTTCAATTCAGCATTATTGTAAATATCCTAATGGTAATTCCTCTGATCACATGTTCCCCTTAAAAGGGAAATTAAATAGTTCATGCTTTCTATTTTTCAAAAAATGGTCATGTTGATGTAATCTGGTATATTCCAGTAATAATGGTGTATAGCCTTACTGCAAATTACATCTGCTTTGCTCCTTCTTCAGGCTGAAGAGGAAGTAACATACAGTACTGTTAAGCACACAAGAAAACTTTCACACAAGATAGCCCTTAACCTCTGAAATCATAACTTGTATATCACACAATATAAGTAAACTGAAGCACATATTTAACTATAATTTTGTATCTTTACCATGTAAATTTCAAAAAAGAAAAACAGGTTAAACTGTTGAATTAACGTCTGTTTCACATCCGTCTCTTCTTTCTTCCCCAGGGGTCAGATGCTAATAGTGATGGGGAAGTGATGTACAGCTCTGCGGTTAAGCCTGCTGTAAAACAACAAATGGAAAAAAGGGTCAGTTTTAAGAGATCCACGCCCAAACTCACATAGTCAAACTTCTTTTGCATAATTTTTAGCAACACTAGCAGCATGGCCCTACAGATGGCAATGTAAGTCTGTCTGTCAGTCAGTCCACCACTTTTGGTCCAGACTGAATTGTCATAAAAACTATTGGATGGATAACTATGAAATTTGGTGCAGGCACTCCAGGTGCCAAGATGATGAGACGTACAGATTTAGATTCTCCCCTGACTTTTCATCTAGAGCCATCGTAATATCGCAATTTACAGTTTATGACTTAATACCTGCAAAACTAATGACATACTAATTAGCAAATGCTTCAAAAATTATGACGGTGAACATGGTAAACATACCTGCTAAACGTCACCATATTAGCATGCTAAAGTTAGCATTCAGCTCAAAGCACCACCATGTATGTGAGTATTGCCTTACAGAGCTGCTGGTATGGCTATAGACTCTCAGCTCATCTTTGTTCTTTCTTCCTAATTTTCTTTTTTTTCCTCTTCTGTTGTCCAACAGGTTGAAGCAACAGCTGAAGATGTTACATATAGCACATTGGCTCAAAGCAAGCAAAACCTGTAAATATTAAGTCATAACTAAATCTATCTCACAGGTGTGTCATATTATTTTTAGATGTTGTTGTCATGGTTTTGTTTGGTTATAATGTCATTTTTTCATTTTTCATTTTTAAGTTTTATACCCTCTTCTTGTTTTTGATCCTCCTCCGCATAATTGAAAAAGGAAAAAAAACAATGTTTGACATGACCATTGACAACACTGCTGTATTACTTAGTAAGCCTCACAATGGTAAATAATCACAACTTATACTTTAAGGATGTTAGTGTGTACTTCATCTGTGCTTAAACTTATTTATTTTTCAATATTTGAACTGTCTTCATAGCCTGCTTTAATGTGTATTTGCTCATATTGCATAATAAGAGAATACGTCATTATTAAATGTAGTAAATGAAAAAGACTAGTAGAGTCCTGAAGTGGTGTAAGAATTGCCTGTCTTCAAAGTGATGTTAAAGTGTGTCTCCTTTGTCGTTACTGAAAGTTTGCAAATAGAAATCACTCATAAAAATCTAACTCATTTTATTTCTCCTCCTTTGAAAAGCCACCACCTAATATAACATCTACCATTGTACATATAATATAGAACTTTCCTGTGAAAAACGAGCACATAGGTCGTTTGTGCACCAGGTTATAATGACCCATAGTTATGCTCTGTTAGTGCTGATTGTTTCTTCTAAAACTTTGTTTCCACTGGACCTTGCATCTAAGTCTACTGTAAACTTTATTCTGAAACCACATTGTAACTGCATAGATATTTATGTACATCACCTAACCAACACAGTGTGACTGATTTATTTTCCTCCTCACTGAACTCAAATATATAACTTGTGAATCATATCTAAAAGTCAAGAATTTAGAAAAGCAAGACTGGTATTTGTTTCTGTCAGTTTAACACATTGAGTCAGAGAAAGAGCAACAGTTGAAATAAAAACAGTCTGCACCAGAAGCCACTCAAGCTGACCAAATACAGGAAGTGACTTTCTGACTAAAGTGGTTTAACTCCATCTATTATCAGTGAGAATTCAGAAACAGCAGATTCAATTACTGAATAAAAGATATGACAATAATTATGCTTCTTTGGACAATGGAATACATTTCTGTTTGAACTTTCAAAAGGTTATGCTCAAGTGATTATGTGCATCATCATCAAACTAAATTCATGTAACTGCCTTAAAAGGAGGAGATTAAGCAGCTGCAACCGTTAATTTGTAAAAATAAGGAAGTAGAGAATAAGTCCATCAGTGCATTAGCAGTGTTATTTTGTCTGACTCTACTCACCAACATGACGGTTCATCTCAGCTTTCTTCTCATCCTCACTGGACTCACAGGTCAGTCACAGTCACATTTTCCGTGCATTAACATTTAAGCTAGTCCTGTAAAATGATGATGGCATGAGTAATTTGGAAACAATTATGTATAATCTAAAACAACTGCAATAATGCAATAATGTTTAATGGGCAGGTAATATGAAAGAAGAATGTTGTTAGCTATACAATAAAATACTGCATTTGTTCTTGCTGCAGGAGTTCACAGCGTAACCACAGTCAGTAAAGTGTCAGTGAAGGCTGGAGATTCAATCACCATCCCATGTCTCTATGGCCCACAATACATGAACCATGTGAAATACTTGTGTAAAGGATCTCACTTGGGCTTCTGTTCATATGCAGTTAAAACAAACCAACCACGTAGTTCAGGAAAGTTTTCAATCTCTGACGACAAAAACCAGAGAATCTTCACTGTGACTATAAAAGATCTGACGAATACAGACACTGATTACTGGTGTGTTGTGGAGATGAATGGAGGGGCAGATGATGGACAGAATTTTCACCTGTCAGTCACCACAGGTAAGACACCCTTAAAGCACCTTTAAGCACATTTAAATCCTTTGTGACATTTGAACAATTTGGAGGAAAAACTAAGTTCTCATTGGCAACAGCGACTGATTGTTATTAGGATTCCCACAGTTTTCTCTTGAACTTGTTTTTCCCCAAAGATACACCCAGCCTCTCTGTGGATCATCAGGAGATTACAGGATTTATTGGAGAGAGTATAAACATCAGTTGTTACTATAGAAACTCTGGAGAAAGCGAGTGGTGCAGGTTGGGCATGAACTGTGTGACAGGGTCATCAGGATCAATAGATGGAACAAGTGTGACCATCAGTGCGACAGTCCCCAATGTTTTCACTGTGACTATGAGTGGACTGAAGACAGAGAGCAGCGGCTGGTATTACTGTGTTAAAGGAGAATTACAGATGCCAGTTCATGTCACTGTTACTGAGAAACCTACTACCAGTAAGTACTCTAAATAAACTAAAAAGTATACATATAAAAGTATTCAGTGATAAATATTTGTGATTAGTTACAGCCATCCGACATGTTTTGATTTAATTCTGTTATTAGCAACAAGAAATCATAAACACTTGTGAAGTTAAGCAACCTCTTAATTGAATGCTAATATGAAATTGATGTTTGAGTTCATTATTGTGGTATTCCCTCTGGTAGTCAATGTGTTGTTTTTAATTATAGGCACTCCAAGGACAACAAAGTATCCAACTAACATATCGCTCACTCTTGAACCTGTGCATCAGTCTTCTGTGTTCGCAAGCAAAGATCCCTCCACAGTTCAACAGAACAGGTCAGAAGCCTTCACATTAACATACAACATTTAGAACATTGCCATTTTATGATTTAAAAGAAAAACATTTAGGGAATATAAGGGAATCTCTTTCTTAAAGACATTAGATGAGATGTTGATATTAATTGTATGAACTCAGTATTTTCTAAAACTATTACAGTATAAGCAAGATGAGCAGACTTCAGACAACATTGTAGGACTTTTTTAACAATAGAATTCTCTTTATCTTACCTTATTTGCATTGTGTGCTTTAAATTTATGCTGCAGTCTTTCCATTCACCTAAAGAGTTTTATCATCCGTCTGAGCTTGTTGACCTTCATTGTTATTGTGGGCTTGTTCATCTGGTTTATGTTCAAAAGATACAGTAAGTCTATGCTTAATCAAATTCATGTCCAACATTCCAGTTATTCTCACATATTTTGTTAGAAATGAAGACTAATGTTTATTTGTTTGTTTTTTTGTTTTTTTACTGTTTCATGTTAAGATGGAACCAAAGCAGATTCAACCGGATTCCTTTGTGGTTACTGAAAGTTCAAAAATAAAAATCACTCATAAAAATAAAAATCATTTTATTTCTCCTCCTTTGAAAAGCCACAACCTCACAACATCTACCATTGGACATACAGTATATTATAGAACTGTCCTGTGAAAAACGAGCCCATAGGTCGTTTGTGCAGCAGGTTATAATGACCCACAGTTATGCTTTGTTGTTAGGCGACATCTAGTGGCCATAATAAATATGACAGGAGCAAAGGGGAAGGTGCAGTGACGTAATATAAACACCAACAAAGTATGCGTCAGGAGGAGGTTTGGTTGCATGTTGTTATTATTGTAACCATGACAACAAAGATCGTCTAATGTTGAGGCAGCACTTATTTTAACCCAAATCATGATCTTTTCCTAAACCAAACCAAGTGGTTTTAGAGCCTCAACCTAACCAAGCCGTGACCGTTATTATAGTAACCACAGCCGGTAATCGGATGTTTAGGTTGAGGACTTGTTTTGTAGAAGTGTAATTTTGAATCTACTTCATAACAGTAGACTTCAATGCTTTATGATTTCTATTAGTGTTGGATATATATATGGGCTAAAAGGTTATATGTCGTGCTATTGTCATGTTTTAAATAAATGAACGCATTTCAGTCCATGGAGTGCTGATCTTTTCTTCTAAAACTTTGTTTCCACTGGACCTTGCATCTAAGTCTACTGTAAACTTTATTCTGAAACCACAGTGTAACTGCATAGATATTTATGTACATCACCTAACCAATACAGTGTGACTGATTTATTTTCATCCTCACTGAACTCACAGGACTGTCACCTAACTCAAATATATAACTCATGAATTGAATCATACATGCTTAAAAGTCAAGAATTTAGAAAAGCAAGACTGGTATTTGTTGTTGTCAGTTTGACACATTGAGTCAGAGAAAGAGCAACAGTTGAAATAGTTGAAACAGTCTGCACCAGAAGCCACTCAAGCTGACCAAATACAGGAAGTGACTTTCTGACTAAAGTGGTTTAACTCCAATGTATTATGAGTGAGAATTCAGAAACAGCAGATTAAATTACTGAATAAAAGATATGACAATAATTATGCTTCTTTGGACAATGGAATACATTTCTGTTTGAACTTTCAAAAGGTTATGCTCAAGTGATTATGTGCATCATCATCAAACTAAATTCATGTAACTGCCTTAAAAGGAGGAGATTAAGCAGCTGCAACCGTTAATTTGTAAAAATAAGGAAGTAGAGAATAAGTCCATCAGTGCATTAGCAGTGTTATTTTGTCTGACTCTACTCACCAACATGACTGTTCATCTCAGCTTTCTTCTCATCCTCACTGGACTCACAGGTCAGTCACAGTCACATTTTCCGTGCATTAACATTTAAGCTAGTCCTGTAAAATGATGATGGCATGAGTAATTTGGAAACAATTATGTATAATCTAAAACAACTGCAATAATGCAATAATGTTTAATGGGCAGGTAATATGAAAGAAGAATGTTGTTAGCTATACAATAAAATACTGCATTTGTTCTTGCTGCAGGAGTTCACAGCGTAACCACAGTCAGTAAAGTGTCAGTGAAGGCTGGAGATTCAATCACCATCCCATGTCTCTATGGCTCACAATACACGAACCATGTGAAATACTTGTGTAAAGGATATTACTGGAAATTATGCTTAGTTGAAGCTCAAACAAACCAACCACGTAGTTCAAGAAAGTTTTCAATCTGTGATGACAAAAAACAGAGAATCTTCACTGTGACTATACAAAATCTGACGAATACAGACACTTATTACTGGTGTGTTGTGGAGATGAATGGAGGGGCAGATGATGGACAGAATTTTCACCTGTCAGTCACCACAGGTAAAGCACCTTTAAGCACATTTAAATCCTTTGTGACATTTGAACAATTTGGAGGAAAAACTAAGTTCTCATTGGCAACAGCGACTGATTGTTATTAGGATTCCCACAGTTTTCTCTTGAACTTGTTTTTCCCCAAAGATACACCCAGCCTCTCTGTGGATCATCAGGAGATTACAGGATTTATTGGAGAGAGTATAAACATCAGTTGTTACTATAGAAACTCTGGAGAAAGCGAGTGGTGCAGGCTGGGCATGAACTGTGTGACAGGGTCATCAGGATCAATAGATGGAACAAGTGTGACCATCAGTGCGACAGTCCCCAATGTTTTCACTGTGACTATGAGTGGACTGAAGACAGAGAGCAGCGGCTGGTATTACTGTGTTAAAGGAGAATTACAGATGCCAGTTCATGTCACTGTTACTGAGAAACCTACTACCAGTAAGTACTCTAAATAAACTAAAAAGTATACATATAAAAGTATTCAGTGATAAATATTTGTGATTAGTTACAGCCATCCGACATGTTTTGATTTAATTCTGTTATTAGCAACAAGAAATCATAAACACTTGTAAAGTTAAGCAACCTCTTAATTGAATGCTAATATGAAATTGATGTTTGAGTTCATTATTGTGGTATTCCCTCTGGTAGTGAGCAAAGATCCCTCCACAGTTCAACAGAACAGGTCAGAAGCCTTCACATTAACATACAACATTTAGAACATTGCCATTTTATGATTTAAAGAAAAAAAAACATTTAGGGAATATAAGGGAATCTCTTTCTTAAAGACATTAGATGAGATGTTGATATTAATTGTATGAACTCAGTATTTTCTAAAACTATTACAGTATAAGCAAGATGAGCAGACTTCAGACAACATTGTAGGACTTTTTTAACAATAGAATTCTCTTTATCTTACCTTATTTGCATTGTGTGCTTTAAATTTATGCTGCAGTCTTTCCATTCACCTAAAGAGTTTTATCATCCGTCTGAGCTTGTTGACCTTCATTGTTATTGTGGGCTTGTTCATCTGGTTTATGTTCAAAAGATACAGTAAGTCTATGCTTAATCAAATTCATGTCCAACATTCCAGTTATTCTCACATATTTTGTTAGAAATGAAGATTAATGTATATATATATATATATATTTTTTTTTTTTTTTACTGTTTCTTGTTTAGAACGAACCAAAGCAGATTCAACCACAGCAAAAGTAAGATATGCTGTACAGTAAGATAAATGATGATGAAGATACAATATAGATACTTTTAACAATAGATATTTTGTACAGGTATAGGACAGGTATTGTTAATAAAATGATGGCTCAATTCCATTTAACAATAATGACATTAAATGACCCTTGCTCACTATATTCACAAAGGTGATGATTATCATGAAATCTACTCTAACTGTGCTCCATTGTAAATGACATTTGCTTTGCTCCTTCAACACAGGCTGAAGAGGACTTGAGACACAGTAATGCTGAGGAATACAGTAAAGAGGTAACCCTAAATGTACACTAAAGTGCACATAGGCTATTCAAATGTAATCTTATTTGAGCATCCACACTACTAACCAAATTAAACCGATTTGAAATTAATAAAAAGCAGAAACCTATATCCCTGCTTCTCTTTTCTTACCTACAGGTTAAAGGCAGGGAGTGATGTACAAAGAACATAAAGTTGTGTGATTAAAGCAACAGACAAACGGTAAATATTAGCCCATTTGGCTTCTGTTCTCACCAAGTCAAAATGCTGTTCTTTTACTGAGTAACTGAATTTTGCAAAAACTTGCATAATTTTTGTCGTGTATAGTGACTTTGCTTTTCCTTCCTCATTGTTCTTTCTTTTGTTTCTTCAACAGATTGAAAAGACAAGGGTGTTGTGGTTTTTTGGGTTTTTTTTCACCATCACCATGCTTTTATATCCACCTCAGCTGCACTGAAGCAATATATAGTGTTCTCTGTTCCTCTCTTCTCCTTCTTTTCTATAATCCTGATTTATATAATTCATAAAAATAAACTCATATTGTCTACTTGCATATGTTTTCATTCAATTGAAAGTTAATTCATGTTTATATTACATGTTATTGTTGTTATATTGTTATATTATATATTACATATTATATTACTACTGCAACATGTCAGCATTCTTGGAAACTGCTGTTTACTGTTGAAATTTTGGGTCCACTGACTTTGCACCAACTATAGATTATTGGGAAACCTAATTTTAAACTGTGGCTAGTGAAGATTAAACAACTCTTAAGTGGTGTTAAAGCACAACCACATTTTAAAGTTTTTTTAAGAAACGGGTACTGTTCGGCCATATTAAATAAATACAATCATTATTTTCTCCTTTAAGGTATATGGCACATAACAAGTAACTCACCTGACACCATGACAACCAGCACTTTTTCTTTTCTTTTTTTTTTTTTTTATTGAAAAGTGTAAAGTTACAAAATATATCAGCATGACACATACAATGAACAAACAAACAGGCATCACAACCCTGACAACCAGCACCATGACGCACGCAACCATAGTATGACGTAAAAACATTTCTACTCAGGCACATTCGTGGCCGCCCTGGGTCCTGCGCCGGGGGTGTGATAGGTCTGGCTTTCGTTGCAGTGCAGTCTCCTTCAGCTCGCCCTCCAACTGGTGACGCCTGCTTCGGCCGTGTGGTGTGAGGAACATCTCTCTTAAAGTCACTTTAGTTTACCACTAGCCCCGTCTCCTCCTGGTAAGAGAACCATTTATTCAGTCTGACACTGTTAATGTACTCAATAACAAGCAAGAATCGGTGTTCGAGCGTGCTTTAAACACACCGGTACTCTGCAGGCTACTACTGGAAGCTAAGCTAGCTACAGTCGGCATGCTACGTCTGACACATGTCAAGTTAAAACAAGGCAACTCTGCATCATATAATATGTTCATATGCTGCTGAGAAAGCAGCTTGTGTTTTAGTTAGTTACTCTAGGAAAATATTAACAATTTAATACATTTATGTGGGTGAACTTTTCGTTAACGTGCCTAAGGCCTAGTTAGCAGTAGTAAGCTGCTAATGCGAGTGAACTGGTTGATTAACACATCCTGCTAATTGGCACCGGCATGTGCCCTGCCACGCCTGGCTGTGCCTGCCAATTCACGTGAAGGAGTGGTTTTAATAAGAGCCAGGCCTGATCTGAGCACACACCGGTGCGGCAAAATGGCTCCTGTTTCACTCAGTAACCTTGTCCATCGGCTGTCAGACTCTTGTCATGTCTGTGACTACCTGCAGCACTGTAACGCTATGGCTGTGCCTGGGGTATTAAATGAAAGTGAAATCAACTTTCTGATTGTCGATTTGACATGAGTGTACATCAGCCCTTCCGCCCTCAACTTGATAAAATTAAACTGATCCCATATCAGATGAAGGGGGTTTGACAGTGTGCAGCAAAGACTGTATTTCCCACAGTTTATAGTATGAGCTGATCAGCACAGGAGACACAGATCAGTGTGCACTGCTAGAAAGACTATCAGGTTATCAGAAGGATGGTACTAGAGAGACATGGGTTATAAATGTCAAACCCACTCGTGCAAGGCCTACTGTAGCTTTCCACTCAACAGATGTGGATTAAATGCATGTTCTATATAAGCATGTATTCTACACAAATCTAAGATTAAGAAGTATATAGCCTGACAACAAATTTATACCGATTGTGCACAAAAAATTGTCACAATATGTTCATAGCTTTATGGCTTTTATATACTCCAACCTCACAATACAATACTTGAGGGCATAAGTGGTGCATTTATAAGAAACAATAATACCTTACGCTTAAGCCCAAATATTGGTGCTCGTTATGTCATACAAAGACACTTGACTAGTAGCTTGGTACTTAACAGGTTCACTGGCAGCTAGCATTTGCTTCTGTTTAATCAGTGTTATTCATACAATAACAGTTAGTACAGAACTGTTAAATTGATTTATTGAATTCTGGTAAAATTATTGTGTATAATTTTTTTTTAGCCCACATAATGAATCTTAGGTTTCTTTAAAATTGGACACAGACAGGTGGAAATGTACTTTAGGTGAGAAGAATAATTTTAGCATTTTATTTTGCTTCTGTCTACAGATACAATGGATGTGCCTCCCTCATATGGTGACCTGGGCAAGTCTGCCAAAGACATCTTCAACAAAGGCTATGGTATGGTTTCATATGGTTAAAAGTAGTGCTGTGATGTTTTAGTTTTTCTTCTTCCAAGCCTAGATGATATTGTTGACAAACTCTGAAATATTTTTACTTTACAATTCCTCTCTTCAGGATTTGGCCTGGTGAAGCTCGATGTCAAGACAAAGTCAGCCAGTGGAGTGGTATGGTCATTTCTTTGTGTTTTCAGAATAGATAACTAGAACTTACATCATAGTTTACAGCAAATTATGTTTATGACATTTCCTGGCTCCGCTTTGGAAGGACTTTATGGCCAATGTCAGCCATAAAGGTAACAAGTTGGCACCCAGAATGAAGTCCATTCACAAGAAATGTACCAGTCTTGATTTTTAACAACAATCAACCATGTAGATTATAACAACTTCAAGTAAGGATTCATTTTATTAACAAATACTCCATCCATTTTTGGTTTTAATCATTCATTTTTTCTCTAAATATCCTTCAAAATTTCCTAAAGCCCAAGGTGGCATTAAACTGCTTGTTTTGTCTGACGAACAGTCCTAAGTCCAGTGGTAATCAATTTACAGTGAGGTGCACAGCCACATTTGACAAGCTGAAACCTTTTAACTGTGGCTTCTTGAATCACCTAATCAAACCTCAGAAATGCTAATTTCCTTTCTGTCAATGACCAAGTTGTTTCAGCTCTCTAGATTCCTCACATCTTTTTGATTATTAGGTTTCAGTGCAAGGAAATAGTAATAGCCCAGCCAAGGTTTGACTGACTGCCAAATATAATGAGAGCACTGAATGAGTCTCTTTTCATTCAATAATATGTTGCTTAACTAGAAGATTTTTTGAGTGTTTGTCATCTCTCTAAAATTGTCTCTTGCAGGAATTCAAAACATCTGGTTCCTCCAACACTGATACCAGCAAAGTTGCAGGTAGCCTGGAAACTAAATACAAGAGGTCAGAATACGGTCTGACTTTCACTGAGAAGTGGAACACTGACAACACCTTGGGAACAGAAATCACTGTTGAAGATCAGGTTAGGAAAAGATTTACACATTTTCTGCACCTGTTATTTAACAGGTGTTTACACATTGCACATGACAGGACAACATTCAGTGCTTTAAATGTCAAATGGGCTGTGTTCTCTGTTTCTCACAGATTGCCAAGGGACTGAAGTTGACTTTTGACACAACCTTCTCACCAAACACTGGGTAAGATCACAGTGATAGTTTATTAATAAAAGTTGGTTTCATATGAATTTTACTTGAACTCTTAACAAATGTCGCCTGCCCTGCCTATTGCCTCACCAGACGAGTCATTTTGGCAACCTGATCTGTGCTGCACATGCTTCTGACAAGTGTAGTTGCCGGCCATGTGACCCCAGTCCCAGTATGCAATTAGTCTGTTATAGCACATTACTGTGACTGGCTGTTGGGTTTTGCACATTTGTTTGCTTAAATGATGTATTGCAGTTTGTTGTTCTCAGGGAGGAATTGCAGAAACAAGTTGTACCAGTGTGCCCATGAGGAATCGCATAAGAAATATGGCACATGGCCCAGAGGATGCATGTCCTCTTTCATATTGAGTGCTAGGAAGTTTGTGAGGGTGGAGTTGTGTGGTTACATTGAGACAGCATGTTCAAGTCTGTAGTGTCATTCTCAGACTTTGAAATAAACACCAGTAGCAAGCCAACTGCTGGTTTAAAAGTGGGCCTATGTGTAGAATTATCTCTGGAGGATTGTAAATATATGGCAGTGGTTCCTAAAGTGCGTGCCGCTACATCCTGGCGTGCCTTGAGGATGGGCCATGAGTGGCCCAAGATTTGTTCATTCATTATTTTTTTTACATCTTGAAACATAGCAAAACAGAAGACACTAATGTCTAAATCAGGTGTGACAGAAACTCACATTGACTGAATTGCATGCAGTTGATGTGCTTTGTGTTGTAATTTGAAGCACCAATAAGATAATTTGTGTTTTATTGTTTTTAGGTAAGACATTATTTAAGATGTTTTATATTTTTATATATATATATATATATATATACATTTTTTTTTTTTTTGCATGAGGTCTACTGTTGAACTAAACTGCAGGAAATGTAACCTGACAAGTTACAAATGCCTTTTTTATTACTATTCTGATGTGAATTGGATTTCAATTTGAGGTTGACCAAAGCCATGTTTCTCATCTACAGCAAGAAGAGTGGCAAAGTTAAGACCGCCTACAAGCGCGAGTACGTTAACTTGGGCTGTGATGTCGACTTCGATTTCGCTGGCCCCACCATCCATGGAGCTGCTGTCGTTGGCTACGAGGGGTGGCTCGCTGGATACCAGATGAGCTTTGACACTGCCAAATCCAAGATGACCCAGAACAACTTCGCCATCGGTTACAAGACAGGAGACTTTCAGCTGCACACCAATGTGTAAGTAGAAAAGCAAACCATCGGCTGCATAAAAAATGATAATGAAACGTTCAAAAGATCAAACACAAAACAAACTGCACAACCCACTGTAGGTTGCTATGTGACACAAAAACCCAACAAAAATATAACCTGAGGAGCTTTAACTTCCTGAAGGAAAAAATGCAGCACAGCAGCTTCTTCATGTTTAACCCAGCAAGAAACTGAATGGGAAATCTGTTTACTTGTGCGAAACACTTTGTGTGACACAAGTAAGAAAAAGCACTCATTTTTATCATCGTTGTTACAAGTTGATGAAACTCATTAACCCCTTGAATGGGTGTATGGGTGAAAACAAAGTCTATTTTATGACATCCAGGAATAAGTCACAGGGAAAATGATGGATTCATTAATTCAGCAGTGCAGTGATGTTAAACATCAACTTTCAGCCAAAGCTGAAGCTGTAACAGTAAAATGTTCAGTGTTTAATTCAATACAATCATATGCTATCAATTTACAACTCGTTAAGAAAAACTAGCCTGTTGCAGCAATGCACGAATGCCGACAATAGAACAATATTGTTTCCTGTAGCATGAGGTCTGAGAGCTCTCTCTTTTGCCTATGCTGTTTGAAGTAATGATGGAGCTGAGTTTGGAGGCTCCATCTACCAGAAGGTGAGCGACAAGCTGGAGACGGCAGTCAACCTGGCCTGGACCGCTGGCAGCAACAGCACACGCTTCGGTATTGCAGCCAAGTACCAGCTCGACAAGGATGCCTCCATCAGTGTAAGTAGTACAGCAGAGGCTTTCAGAGTTGGGTGAGTGAGGCAAAAGAAAATGTCACCAGCTGACTTATGTTTCTTTCCCCCATAGGCTAAAGTGAACAACAATAGCCTTGTTGGCGTTGGGTACACCCAGACCCTTAGACCAGGTAAGTTGGTTTCCTACAGGCTCATGGGCAGCTGAAGGATTTTACTAAATGTTTTATTTAATTACCTCTATTTTGGTACACACACTGCCACACACTTTTACACTCGATTCTAGAATCCCTACAGACACCACTTCTGTAAATGACTTGAACAATTCAGAGTTTTGTGTTTGCACATGTAATTTGCTAATGTTGGTTCTTCTTGCCTGTGCAGGCGTGAAACTCACCCTGTCTGGCCTGATCGATGGAAAGAACATCAACGCAGGAGGCCACAAGCTGGGTCTGGGCTTGGAACTGGAAGCCTAAACTTTCCTCATACTGCAAGGGACTAGGGAATATCAGAAGAATCTGGCCTTAAATGTATGTCCAACTTAAACCAGCAAGGGAATATCTTGGGAGAGATTGATTCAAAGGCTACGACAACAAACTCTAACTTAAGTACTACTTCAAGTTGGTGCTTCTGTCATTTTACCTTTGTTGCTTTTTACTTTGTAGCTACATCTATTCAAGAGACAGTTGGTGGCGTACTATTTATAAATCATGTCATTGTTCCTGTCCAGCACTGCCATAATAATGAAATCCAATACAATCCCTTTGCCTGTCATCTACTCTGTGTGACTTTATTGTAATAATCCCAGACACTCCGTTTTATGTGAGACCATCAGGTAACGGTTTTGTGTGGTGAGCGATGTCATACCTTCTCTCTGATTTTACAATCATGACCATCTGATATTCCTTTGTCATCATTTGCAGACCTTGTTAAGTACACTAGGCTTTTTCTGCTATTATTTAAATACTGCTGCACCCTTCCTGTTCATGCACACAAGGACAAACTAAAACTCTGTAATGTTTTGTTTCGCGTCGGCCATCAGGGTTTGTGATGTTCTGTTATAGCTGCACACGTGACCTTCCCTTAAACAAGGCAGTTTTTGGGTTGGGTCTGTACGTTTTGAGAGAAACCTGTTCACTTGGCTGACCAAGCAAAATTAGTTTTTGTTTATTCTGTACTAACAGACAACTGGGGGCACATAATTAATGTTCACAATAATGCCAAACTATCATTGTCCGAAAGAGGTGTAACTCTGTTGCACGCATGCACTCTTGGAAAGTGCTTCCCTGTTCCGGGCAGAGAGGGAGAGAGCCCACAGGAAGTCTTGGAGGTCCTTATGTGTATGTATACATTTTCAATAAAGTCTTTGAACTCCAAAGATGGACTTTTAAATATGTGATATCAAAGTGTCACTAACAACAACAACTTATTAACTAGCTTGTCTGGTTTATATTGACCTGTAGAAGCCTGAATCAGAGTGGTATGTAATTACTAGTTAAATGGAATTTATATAATAGTAGTCATGAGTTACATTTACTAGCTTTTCTGACATGTTTAAGAAACTCTTTTTTTTTCTTTCCCAAAGACCATGCAAAACAAGATAAGGACCTTAGAACAGCTTCAGAAATGTGTCCTGTAAATTTTCATTTTTTTCCTTGAACAGTTTAAAAGTTTGTTTTGGCATATAGGCTTGTACATCAAAAAGAAAAGGAAAAAAAATGTTTCAAAAATCCTGCAACCTTGAAGTGATATTTTGGGAAGGAGGATGTTTTAGGAATATTTGTTTATACACATTGGTGTGCCTGCACTCACATCCACCTAGTAGCCTGGCTCAGGTGTGTAGGGATAAATCTTTGCAATATGAAATGGAAGTTATAAGGGAAACAAAAACAAACGCATTTTCTCACAAAGCATCAAAAAAATAAATACAATACAGCTAAAACACTGTTGTCAGAAGCAACACGAGACAATAACAGGCTAATGATCTAGAGACACGAGCTGCTGTGAGCAAACAATGCTTCAGTGGGACTGAGGAGACCAAAAGTCCTTCAGAAGAGATGGAAGTAAATTAACTGAGTCTGTAATATCAGTCTTTTCAGCAATTGTTTTGCTCACATACAGGTCAAGCAAATTATAGGAAATATAGTTATTATATTGAAGTCATGAAGTCCACCTATGCCTGACATGCCTTCATTTTAGCAGAAAATAATCTGTATCCTGACTCCTGCAGCTGCCTTCTGGATATGGTCACAAAACATTTGACATACTGCCAAACATCTTTTTGTGTATGTGTGGATCGGTGCTGCCATTGGTCCATGTGTAAAATGATTTTTATTGTGATTAATTCAATGATCTGATCATGATCTACAGTTGTTGTTTTTTTAATTTAAAGGACAAACTGTCAGTTGAATAGAGGTTGTTTGGAAACAGTGCCACCATGGTATGGACCTAAAAGGAAATCACATTTAAGCAAAGCAACAACACTACAGTTAGTGGACTGACTTATTGCAAGAGAACAACACATAACAACATAATTCGGAATCTCAGGATTTTTTTCATATTGCATTTATTTGTCAGCGCATACCAAAGCAGATAAAGACAAATGCAAATTCAGGATTTACCTTGCATCATTTACATTCATGATTATATTTATGTGGTGAGTCAAAAGATTTGAATACATCCCAAGCTGCTTTAAAGTTCAAAGGCAGATCTGATGCAAACAGAAGAATCATGCTCTCTCTGTTTGAAGAGACATCACAGCAACAGGAGCTCTTTTCTTTGCTTGGCTTAGCTTAGACCTTGAATTTGCATTTGCATTAGTTAAGCCATTCTCTGTTTTCAGCTTCACTCTCCCTTACATTTGCATATCAACTGCTGGCTTATTAAATTTAAGGTGGAAATGTGCCTCATCCTTACATCCTCTGCAACCTCAGACATCACCTCTGTTTGATTTTTCTTTTATTTCTCTGACCTACTGCTCTCTACCTTCTCAGCTTTACCTTGTGGATCATTTGTTTTCTCTGAGCCTTCGGTCAGCTCCGGTTTCTGAGCCTGGCTGCTTTCTGCCCCCTTCTGATGTAACTCTTTGATTTCTGCACCGGTACTTGTCTTTTCATTTGGCAACATAGTTTGGTCAGTTTCAGTCTTATCTCCACTGATTGGCTTCTGATCTTCCACTTCAGGGAGACTTTTAACATTAGATTTTAGCGACAACTCTTCATTTTGGCTTTTATTGCTGTCATGTCGAGGATCTTCAATGCTGTTTGCTACCTTGTCCTCACCTTTTGCAGCCTCAGATTTATTGATTTCCTTTTGTCCTGCATGAATGTTTTCCCTTTCCTCACTCTTGAGTGTTGTATTTGAAGTTACTCGAGCCTTTTCTGAAAGCTCGTCTGTCTCTATGGAAAGAGGGCTCTTTGTCTCTGTTGTAAAATCTGTTGTTTTCTTATCTTGAATTTGAGCAGCACTGCTCAACTCTTTGATTTTGTCTACTTTAGACACTTGGGCCAAGGTCTCATCAACCGGCCTCTTCACTTGGACTGAAATAAAATCTTTCTGCGCATCTTCTTCTCTATCATTCACAGGTTCATCCTCCACACTGACTTCTGGTTTTATATCATCTGCTTTTGGAGAGAAATCTTTCTGAACTGCATCTTCTTTCTCTTCTTTTGTCTTTTCAGCTACTTTTTCCTGTTTCTCACCTTCATCCTCATCACAGCTCTCACTTAATAACACTTTGCTTTGAGTATTTTTATCTATGCCACTGTCTCCTTCAGTGTCAACTGCTTCAGTCTCCTCTGACTCTTCTTTTCTTTTTTGACCTTGTTCACCATCATCCACCTCAACAGGACTCCCGCCATCCCCATCATCACCTCCATTCACTAAATCTCCTACTGATGCTTCTTCATTCTGCTCACTGTGAGACATCTGCTCACTCTCTTCCTCGCCACTGTCTTTACTATCCTTCTCCTCCTCACAGCCCTGTCTATCTCTTTTAGTACAGTCCTGCTCATCTTTTCCTACTTCTGTCTCCTCAGATCCTGTCTCCTCAAATTCTGACATCTCAATTTCCCTGGTGGTCTCCGTTATGATCTCCTCCACAAACTTGTACTGGGGCTCTGCTCTTCTGTGTGGGCCGCCTGGCCGGCTGAGGCAGTGGAGGGTGTAAACAGGGGACTGGTGGTAGATGTAGGGCAAAGACATGTGGGTGTCTGATACTGCAGAAAGCCGAGCTTCTTCACCACAGAGAAGTTTCCTGCAAGGTAGGAGACACATTTATCTTAATGCCTGTTAATGAAATAACAAACAAAAAGCATTTAAAAGAGTTTTAGTCTTCACATGAATGAAATTTGCCTCTTGCTTTCAACAAGGAGCTGAACTGGTTTATTATTGACCATTTAAATACCGTGAATCCCAAAGTGTAGCACTATGAAAATTTGCAGCCGTATTGTGTGCAGGTTAAGGTTAAGGTGAAAAGTGTGGGTGATAAGGAAAGTTATGGACAATTAAGATTTTCAATAATCTTTGCACCTCAATAATGTTTGCTGAGAGTTGTCCCTTTATCTTAAACCCATCTAGATTCAGCGCACCTCACCTGTAAGACATTATCTCCACATCCAAAGCCATCTTCACATTTAATAGGTCGTGATACTCCCGCAGGTAACCAGACATGTCAAATTTGCAATTTATGAGCTCATTTTCAAGTTCTTTGATTGTGTTCTAGAGCAGGAGAGGAGAGGAGAGGACATTTGTTAGTTATTGGATACCATCTTAGCAAGAACACTGAACAAGCCTTTAATTAATCGTTCTCTGGTCCTGTGACAAAAAAAAAAGTCTTACCTGATAGTGGATGATTTCCTCCTTGTGGCGATCCTCGACGTCATGCAGTTGCTTCTCCAGCGCTTCCCTGGCGCCTTTAGCGCAGTCCAGTTCGATGTTTTTGGCCTGCAGGCGTCTCCTGTGCTCCTGAATCTCCTGCTGGGTCGCTTTTAAAGCCTCTCTCTTGGACTCAGCTGCCTCTGTTAATCTTGCAAACTGAGATCGGAAAGTTTCCCCTACCTGCTTGACGTCGGTCACCGCATGACCTTCCAGCTGTGCCCTGATGTCCCGGAGTGCCGCAGTGACGCCGGGGTTGCCAAAGTCATGCGCCTTGACGGTCACCTGCAGGTCCTGGATTTGGTCCGACATCTCTGACACCTCGACCTCATGGTTTCTCTTCAAGAAGTGGATTTCATCCACGAGAGACTGCGCTTTTTTGTCCAGTTGTAGTTTAGCCTGATAGGCGTCATTGATGTCCTTCTTCAGGACCATAATACTGCTCTCCGCATCTGATCTGCTACGCGCCTCTCGTTCATGTTGTCTTCTCAGGTTGGATAGTTCTTCCTCTAAATTCTGATGCTCGATTTCAATCTGATGCTTCTGCTGAGTAATATCTTGAACCATCTGTCTCAGTCTCCTGAGCTCTGGTCCATACTCCTCCTCCAGGCAGGATGCGGGCTTCGCTTTCCCTCTGATCTCCTGGATTTCTCTCTCCAGCAGGTGATTGTGGTGCTCCAGCTGGTGCACCTTCGCTATGAATCCTGCGAGGCGATCGTTCAAGCCATGCATCAATTCCTTTTCGTTAAACTTTCCAGATAACGGCTTGGCCCCCCTCATCACGTCACTGATATCTAACCCCGAACGTCTTGGTTTGTCTTGTAAGTCCTCATATTGAGTGATTCTGTGCGGCGTACTGCGACTCATGCTGTCGGTGTGGGTCTACGGTGCAGAGACGCTTCACGCGCGCTTTTATAACCGTCGCCATCTGCTCGGTCTGCAGAACGGAGCTGTCCGCGGTGCTGAAAGGTGAAGCATCAGCTGATAGTTTAATGATGAGAGCTTCACTATTTTGTCGCAGTGAGCCAGTGACGTGGATCAACTGACCCAAAACAATTCATCATCATCATCATCATCATCAGCAGAAGCATCATCATCATCATCAGCAGCAGCAGCAGCATCAGCAGCATCAGCATTATTACTATTATTATTATTATTACCATTATTATTATTATTATTATTATTATTATTCACCATCAACCTGCTCCACAGCTTTGAGCAGATGACGTCATTTAAACCACGTGCCAGTTCTTTACAGACTTTTCATAGTAACTAGAGAGGCAGATTTAAACTAACCATCTATAGGCTATCTGTATTGTGCAGATTGGGATCCTGATCCAGAAGAAGAGCCTGACATGAAGCAATTGTGTTTCTTTCAGCAGCTGCAGGATTTACTAACTTAATTAAAACGTATTTATTGGTTGTTGTTGTTGAGTTGTTGAGTTTTCAGTGGTTGAATATAACTAAATACATGTAGACCTACTCAAAAATCTAGGTGTACTGTATTTTAGTACTTCACTTTAGAAGTACTTATATATTTACATTTATATATCCACAACATTTTTGAGGAAAATATTTTGATTTTTACCAGTGGTTGAAGAAACACTCAGATCTTTTACTGATCTTACCTAAAAGTAGCAAAACCACAGTGTAGAAATACCTACTCTAACAAAAGTCCTGAGTAAAAGTTCAAAAATATTAGCATCAAAATATATATATATATATATATATATATATTTAATAAATGCTTGATAGCACACTATAATAGTTGTGCAGCTCTAAGTCTTTGTGATAATATAGTAAAACATAGAAAATATGTCTTGACAGGAAAAGGTATAATTGATGACAAATACTGTACATTAATAAACAATTAAAAATACCTTTATATCTGTTTAAAGAGCTTAACCATAGCTTCTTAGTTTCCCTTTAGTCCACTTGCATCACTTTGTTTTTTAGATGAGCTGTTGTGTTGTGGTCGCAATGTGTGGCCATAAATAGAGCTGATCACATCCACCTACATGTTTCATGTTGTGATATAAAGACACGGAACCCACTTTTTGTGTTTTATTTAGATTTTTTTCTTTTCCTATCTGAACCTGAGGTGTAGCATACATTTATTTATATATAGATACATTGTATTTGTCCTAGCACTTTTGTGACTGATGTAAAGGAAGTTGTAATGTTTACTGCTCTGCTAAAAGGGCTGGCAGCAAAGTACAGAAGACAATGCAACCCACATATTATGTTTTATGCTTATATTTAATATCAAAACGAATGCGCTGTTAACAAAAATAAGGTTAACTTATTAACTGGTGATTTTAGCGTTTAATGGCAATGGTCAGCCCATCGCCCACAGTGAGCATGCTCAGCTCAATCCTCTGGTCTTTGTGCAGCTTCTTATTGAGAGCATCCAGAGTCTGGGAGGTGACGTCGTCGGAAGCAGGATTCACCACCTTTCCGCTCCACAGCACCTTCAAATCAACAGAGCTTTTTCATTCTGTTCACGGCGAAAACATGCCTCTCTCCTCTCAGCACCACAGCATGTATATTCTCTAACTGAAGTTCGACCTGCTCATGTAAGGTGTACTCACATTGTCAATTGCAATGATGCCCCCTTTTCGTATGAGTTCAAGCGATTTCTCATAGTATCCGTCATAGTTGGATTTATCAGCATCGATGAACACAAAGTCATATGTTCCAGCTTCCCCAGCTGCTATCAGGTCATCTGATGAAACAGAGGTCAACATTAAAATCTATGATGACTGAGTCCCTTTTTTTTATCAGAAACACTGACTGAGATTCATAAAAGCACTTACTCAATGTCTTCATGGCTATTTCATGTCGCACATCTATCTTATTTTCAACTCCAGCCTATAGAAAAGGTTACATTGAGTGAATTAATTAGTCGTGCAAGGGCTTTTAACTATTTTTTCTTCTTTAATTGTTTTTTAAAGAGAATATTAAGGAAGGTCTAAACAGGAATTGATTTTACTGCTTGGCTTTGCATCTTTATGTGACACAGTTTCCTGAGTAGACACCTTTTTTCTCTCCAGCCTGCAGCAGTTTGTGAAGACGGACTGACAGAAGGTAGATGTACAGTGTGCTGTCTGCTGCACAATTTTGCTCTGACAGAGGCAACAATCAGTCTCACTAAACTTGCAAAATGCAAAATCTAAATGTTGCACTAGTGCCAGGAATTGGATGTTATGCACTTGTGTAATGTAACCTGTTCTAGATTAGGTGTAAGGTTTTATCAACAAATCCTAACTTTCCCATTATTTGCCTCTATCTCTCGTAGACAACATTTTATGGACGGCTCAGTTTAAGTCATGCTGTTGAGAGAAAAAAAAATTGTCACCTCTTTAAAAAATGGTTTGGCGATGTTCACATAGTTGTCGTCTATTTCACAAGCCACCACACATCCATTCTCTGGCATGGCCAAAGCCATGCTCAGTGCATTGTACCCTGTGTACATCCCTGCAGAATAAATACAATACTAACTGTTAACAAACGTCACCTTGGAATTATAGTTTTAGTCCTTTCAAGATGATTGAAAGATAAGAGTCTCCTGTGGGAGCAAAGAAAGGCCTTATGTGGATTTGAATCTCAAAATCAACCAAATACCCAAGTTAATGTTGAAATTTGAAAACTGCTAAATTTGTAGAAACACAATCTGTCAAAATTAATTTGGTTTGAATTGCCCTAGTTAAAATTTCTAGTTGGCAATTTCAGGTTGCGCAATTCCAAAAATTTATTTTCACATGGTCAGTATTGAAAACACTAAATTGAAGTTGCTGGAATTCAACTGGTCATTTACAGATCTAAAAATTATATTCAAATCAGTTGCTTAAAATGGATTTTCATTCAGATACTTAAATTCAAGATAAAGTATTCAAACTTCAATATCAAGGCTCTTATCAATAAATGGCTTTCAGAGTAAGATATTTTAGTTTCATAAAGTCAGTGGTATTATTTTCAGCATTCAGTATTCAGTAGTAGTTTAATTTCCCAATTATATATCTCAATTGCTTTAAGCCCTTTAAAATACACAGTCCCACCTGTGGGACACTTGGTATTCAGATGTTATTGAGGGTTTTTTTGTGGGGCTAAAAATCCAATTAGTTTGGCCTTTCGGTGCTTCCATAGTTTATCATTTAATGTGTTTGTAAACCTAACATAACCTCACCAATTTCAATGGCTTTAGTTCCATTGATCAGTTTAATGAGATTTGCCATAAGCTGGGCTTGTTCACTGGCAACCATCATGATACTCCATGGGTCTTCAAGGGTTCTCTGAAATGAAAATATAAAATAATTTCATCTTTATAAATCATTATATTGTGTGAGTAATTGGATAAACAACATATTCCTTTGCACTGGAGGTATCACCTTGTTAGACTGAAGTAACTCTGTGGTGTTCTTTAACACTGTGCAGCCCTCTAGTGGTAAACATTTGTACTGCTTCACTCTTATAGTGGTAATTTTTTAAAGTTTATTGTAGTTGCATACAAAGTGAAGATAATGAAGTTAAAATATCGCACAAAAACAGGAGCAGTAGCAGAGTGTTCCACAGAAGTTTAATCCCGTGTGGTGGTGAAATCCAAGTTTTAGAAGCAACAACTTCAAAGGCACAATCATCTTTAGTTTTTTAGCCTGGAGCACAGGATGGCCATCCAGCCTTCTGACCTAAATAATCTGCTGGTGGCTTCAGCATGTAGATTAATGTAGGAATGTGCCCGCCCATGCTAAACTAAAGGTGATCAAAAGAATCCTGAACTGAATTTGATGGGCACCCAATTTAAAGATATCAGCTTGGATGCAACATGAGATCTTTTTGGTTGAACTGGTCAGAGGCTGTGCAGCATAACTCTGAAACACTCGTAAGCAATACAGGGATGTATCACTAAGACAACTAATAAATTAACATTAATCAAAGTGTTATGAAATCAGCGATTAAGTTATCATCCTCGTTTCCAAATGAGACTCTGGCTTACTTACCAGTCTGAGTTTGGTGAGGATCGGATGCTCCCTCAGAGAGTTGTTAACTACATACTGCAGCACCAGATCGTCCTTTCCCTTGCTGTGGCTCTTCCCAGTGAAGGCAGACTGTCCCACACCTGACCAACAGGAAAAACAGAAGAACAACTACTGTTATCACCAATCCCAGGGATCTCTCCCACCAAGCAGATTACACACCCTTCCTCAGTCGTCTCATACCTGTTAATACAACAGCAAGTCCAACACAAAACAGCATTTTAATGTCTGCAGCCATTATGGTCTGGGCTCCGGTCTTTGTTAAAGGAAAGGTTGAACAGCTTTCATTTGAAGGTTCTGAATCTGTGTCAGTCCTTTTTGTACAATACCATCTGTGTTTGTTTTGCTTAACCTTTGAGAGGGAGGTTCGCCTTATTGATTTCTCTGTTATATTGCAAAAGTAGGGGCATTTGTTATAAAGTCATTTTAAAAAATTGGCCAACAATGTTTTTCTATAGCAATATATGACTCTTTAAAAAGTAACTTAAATTCGTGAAAATCGCAGCAGAGTTCAACGACAAAGGTCCTTCTTTTACAAAGGCACCAACACTGACCCAAATTTTGTTCGATGAGGCCGCTCTATCTATTTGCTGAAGCCCTAAATCTCAAAAGCACGTCACTTATTTTGCAATCCAGTCACGCACACTTTGAACTGTTTTATCTGTGTTTGTTCTCATCATCCTCCTACACTATTACTCTGTGCTGTATATCTGTGAAATGTGGACTATTTTATAAAGTTCATGTGTTTTACAAGGCAACACTGTCCTCACTGTGTTGTTAATTCCATCACATTTGGCTAAAGGTGAGCATATGGAGCTGCAGTTTGTTTTAAATGTGCTCAGTAAAAAATCAACTGCGAACAGTATCCAGAGACAAAAACATCAGTATTAGCGTTTTTTAATAAGCTTTAGATAAAAGCTTCAGAAAGCATCCACCATTCGTTAAGAACTATTTCTGACAGGGTGTATGTCATGATGAAACTGTTCAAATAAAGTTCTACAAATATTTCAGCTTTAGTTTCTTTTTTAAAATGGAGTAAATGTTACCTCATTTTACACTTAACATAGGTAGGTTATGGTACAGTATTGATATATTTTTTTTACCAACTTACATCTTGCAATGGTGCCACTTAGTGGTAGGAGGGTGAAAGAGTTTTTTGTTTTTGTTCGTTTTCTGGTGTAGTTGACCCCAGTTGTCGAGTACTAAGGAGTACTGCATGTTCACAAGCATCGACTGAACTGTCTTGAGTCAAGTGAGAGAGAGAGAGCGAGAGAGAGAGAGGCAACATGTATGGAGAGAGGTAACTGCAGAGACACAGTGTGGCTGCACAAGCTGTCAAACATGAGGTACCATGAGTGTGGAGCTGATTTAGTATAAAAACAGTCAGTAACTGATGATGGCAGATTACTTCTACAACTAACAACAACATGATGACTGAAGTATATTTATTCTGTGGCATGTGATCAAAGGTTAGGGCTGATAATGCCCCCTCCCTCTGACAATTTTTGGCACAGACAGACAGTTTGTAGTTGCATTTGAGTTCACTTTCACATCTCCAGCTATCTCTATCTCTATTTCCTCAGAGTAAAAGTGGAATTGTGAAAGGAAAACCTCCTGCCAAACCGCTCTGACACCTGACATCACTCAGCCTTTTATTGCAATAAACCAATGTTGACAACACACCAGCTCCACCCTGAAGCAGACCCCACCTAACATGATGGTTCTACAGAGGGTCAGCAACCAGCAGAGGGTGTCCAGCTTCACAACAAAATATCAAGCCTGTCACACCGCATCCAGAATGAAGTCGAAACCACTGTGATTCATGAGCGACTTTCAAAGGAGGTGGCAGTAGGGGTCTGGATGAACAGAATAGGGCAGAATAATAAGAAATTCTAAGTACAACACATCTACAGAGGTGTCAGTGACTGTGAACTGTCTTGTAATAGTTTTGCTAAGAAAGCTCTCTCCACTTCAGCCGTCTGAAGTATTGTTTTGCACCCATGTAACATGTAAATAACACAATCCCTCCATTGAATGACAAGTTAGGCTGTCCGCAGTTGTTCATATGTTACAGTTAGCTGAGGTGAAGATGACTTTGTCTCTGAGACCCTCCACGCTCTCCCCTCTCCCTCAGTCTCTCATTTCATCTCCTCCATCAATTTATTGTAATTTGGTTTTAATGAAGTTTTTTTCCCCCACAATCTTGCCACTGATGTGTTTTAAAGGCTGCAAAACGTATTTTCTTAATTGCCTTTTTACTAAAAGTGATGGAATTATGTACCAAATTAAATTACGTACCAAATTAGGAAATGATGCTGATTATTTCATGAGATATTGTTCCATTGTTCCCACTAGTGTCAGTTAGGTCGAACTATACAGATATTTTCATCTTACCAATCAGAATTTAACAATAGAAGAATCAGAATTAGAGTCTGATGTCTGTGGTTGGGTTGTTTCCGTATGTTGCAATAAAATCTGATCAATCACGTACACTTCTGATCAGCTCATTCTCCAAAGTCACAGTCTGCTGAGTTTGAAATTCTTCTTTGTGTTTCCTGACACACACAATGTTTCCTTGCTGAGTTGTGGCGAAGCGACAGCAACATCAACAAGGAAATTTTATCCTAAAGACACTGTAACCTTGATAGATGCTCACTTGATTTGACTTTATTCTCCCTCTCTTACAGAGTATTTGTGTTAGATAGGGATCACTTCACATCACTAACCAGCGTGGAGAGAAGGATTACAGTGGCCGGTAACTTCCTACGTATGGTCATGTTTTTGTTTTGAGAATTCCAAATCTATCCCTAAAGATTTTAAACAAAGTTTCCTTCTTCAATATTGGTTCTTTTTTAACATCTAACATTTTCTTTGAGCTTTATCTGTAAAGCAAGTAAAGTTTAATGAGCAATGTTTATAGAGCAAGAGTGGAAGAGCATTTTCATGAGCCGCACTTTAGATCATCTCGTCTTGCAACTTCAAAACGGTAACAGGGAAGACGGTAGCCAGGAATGTTCAAAAAGGAATTTTGGGGATGTGAGTGGGATGCGAGGTCTCTCCAAGGACAAGAGCTTCCTCTGTCTATTCCCTAATTAAGAATGCACAGATACAAACAAAAACACGCCACCGACAAGAGCCCATCAATTAAATGAGCCGTGACATGAACTGTCTCTAAAAAAAATGTTTGAGATGTGATGAGGAAAGGAAGGGGATGTCTCAGAGTGTGCACAGCTCAGCTAAGGTCCTCTCAGTGAAAATGAGATACCATGTTTTTCCACCATCGTCTCCCTCTCTCCCCCACCCCTGCTGCTTCGGGCCTCTGCTTATGTGACGCTAATTGTTTCTGCTACTTGTGCCAAGTACCTACTCTTCCCCAGCACATTCTACAGACAGGCCCTGGTCCCTCAGCTGCTTTTTGTGTCTGTTTAAGGAATGAAAAAATGTGTGCTGCCATCTGCAGCGAGCACACCACTGTTCCTCCTCCCGGCCGTGACTGTCAGAGTGCCACAATGATACACATTCACACACTCTCTCAGAGGTAGAAAAAACTATGTGGTAGAGAAACAAGAAAACAAAACTGACACATACAACTGCTAATATGAAACAAAATAATTCAAGAGGTTCCTGTTTTGATGCATTTAGCACGTGGGAGGGAAGACACTGCACATCTGAAAAAGGCTTTTAAATTTTGCAAACCATGCAGAGAAGAAATGTAGGTATGTAGTAGATTTAAAACCAAGGCCGTCTCAACTTATGTGCAGGTCTGTAATTGGTTTTTGAACATTAACTACAAAGACAAAGCTCCTGATAAAAGTCCTCAAAAAACACAAGTTTTTAGGCCTTTCAGCACACAAGTTCATTCTAGCCGCATTTTCCCTTTAATGTGTTTTTTTGGTACCTTCATGTGACCAGCAAGTGGCAGTGTTGTTTAGCTAATCCGCAGTCTTTTCCACGCAAACACAAGCTCATGGCACAAAGAGAGCCAGGCCTTCACTCCCCTGTCTGAGAAGTAATATCACTTTCCTCTTGTTGAATTGACCTGTGACACCATCACAGAGTACACGGGGCGGCACATATTGACATGCTTGTAATGCCACTTGGCTGTTACATCATCCATGTGTTTATCACAGGGAGACTGCGTGTGATGCGCTCTAATAACAGCAGTCAGTTTGGCACCGTCTCAGCAGTCAGATAAGCGCGCATGAATATTAAGTGATGCTAATCACAATGGAGAGACCGACGTCAAGACGACTGACAGACATTTCTCAGCATTCAATTGACATCTTCAGATTTGTCCTCTGTTTGACAGCAGCGTCTCCCAACATGACAAGTCTGTTTAAAGCTTCCGGAAGAGGCTCGCATACGTGCACGTTGCACCAGCATGCACGATTAGAGATGCACTGACACTGATTTTACTCAAACTGGGCCACTGTGCTGCTGTGCTAGACCAAACAGTGTGTTTCTCAACATGCACATGTGTACACAAAGAGTATCCACTTATGTAGGCCACTCGCAGGGCTGCAGAATGTAGATGAGGATATAACAAAAATATTTTTAAAAACTGCTTTTCAATCATGGAAATCTGGATTTATCGCTGCTATATTAAACTACAGTGTATTTTGAAGCGTGAATGTTGAGGATAAGCCATTCAATTCATTATCATCCTCTCTTTGTGTATTCAAGCCGCACAGAACAAAACCATGGATCTGCCTCTGCGAAAATAATAATAATAAAAAAAAAAAAAAAAAAAACAGAAATGAATGGCAGGTGTGGTTGTTTGACTTTCAAATCACTTAGGCATCTATTCTATTAACCTGGTGTGTAAATAAATACAGAATTCAATTTCCATGGAGTCACGCGATAAGTTGACAGTCCTCAAAAAGATCAAACAGGCTGTTCTGGGGCTCGTGAGCCACCGTGAAAAAAATCTTGGGTATATGAAAGGTGTTGACACCTTGAGCAAGCCACAAAAAGAGACAAATGTCATATCCTCTGGAACAATTACTGGGTGAACCACTTGTTTTTAAGCCAGCAGGTCTGCAAGCTATATTATTCTGTATACAGTAGAGCTGCTCCCACAACACCTCACAGTGGTTGTCAGTCAGTGTCAGAGGAAAGATGCTCTCTCTTTGTACCTATACTGAATACTAATATTTTAACTGCCCATTTCCTCCTTTGCAATGTACTTCCTATAGAGTTTTGTTTACAGGGAGTCACATTTTTATTTACTCATCTCCACAGAGACAAATCAATCTTTGCCTCAGTTCCTGTCCACAGTCACTACATCCTCTCTTCCTATTAGTGTCACTCTCATCTGACTGCCATGTCCCATTGCGACCGCACTGGAGGCACTAATGATAATGTTATAACCCAGACCAATTTGCTATGGCAATCAGACTCACTTAATTGAGTTGATTATAAGCTCTCCATCTGGGATGACCCCTCCAGACTCAGAAAAACGGATCAGAGAGAGAAGGAGGGTGTGGATGGATGAATGGAGGGTTTCTTCAGGCATTCCATCACTGCGCAGGAGACACATGGGATATGACTGTTTGGAGGCATGAGAAAAGGCATATGTGTGTGTGTGTGTGTGTGTGTGTGTGTGTGTGTGTGTGTGTGTGTGTGACAATTCTTCATGTGTGGGGTGTTGGGAGATGGCGTGTAGGGCAGAGCAGGCCTTCAGGGAGGTGTAAAGGAGGAGAGGGGTGGGACAGTGGCTAGAGGAAGAGTGGGCGGCGGCGGGGGGGTTGGCTGGGGTAGCTTGGGCTCCGGGTTCGAAATCACAACACAGCCTCTGTAATAGACCCGGACACACACCACATCTGAAGTTAATCCAATCAGGGAGAAGCACGGCGCTCCCATCCGCTCAAGACACACAAACATAAGGTCAAGAGCAGCTTGTATTAGCGCCGTGATGTCAGGGAGAAGTGGTGTAGATAATTGACTTTCAGCATGTTTTAAAAGGCTAAGAGAGAGATAGAGAGATGAAGGAAAGCAGAGGGTTTGCAGCAAGTCCAGCCAAGCAGATGTAAAGTGAAGGCCAAATGAGTCAGTATCTTATAGCAGGTCGAAGCCAACATTATAGACTAACTTTGACTGTTTTATTATTTGGCTGTTGCAGGTTTCCCCCTTATAAGGATTGAATATCAAATCTCACTTCCTTGATACTGACTGAAATGTACCAAAAGCGTCAAATGTCTGGTGTGATTTGAAATTTTATTGACTTTTTCTTTGCCTGAATAAAATAGAAATTTGGATTTACATCAGCCACTGAATAATCAAAGTTCTTGAATGGTCTCTTTTGCTTAAACAACATTTTAATATTTATGGACTTTCCCTTATATTTTTAAATAACAAAAGCAAAGAAAGCAAATTAAACATTTTTTAAAAAGCCAGTCATAATTTTGATTAGCAGAATGGCTAAGCCTCTCGCAACCCCCAAGTTAGGAACGAAAAAGTAAAGTAAAGTAAAAATCCAGTACAAAGAGACAGGAAACATTTTTGTGTGCTTAGTCATCGACCTTACTGTAAAAAATAGTACGAATATGACCGGGACCTGAAACTATTCATCCAATGTCATTTTGCTGAAGATGCTTTGGTTCATTTAATTCTGTAGTATATATGTATAACACTCCTACATGCAACCATCTGCCACATTTCATATAGTACTGCGTTAGCGCTAACACCAAAAACGCTACGTATCTGAATGTGCAAATGCTTGTATGGAACATAACAATTGGGGACAACCATGGCGGAGCTGTGCTGAGAATTGTTTTATTTACAGTAAAACAGGGCACACTAATAAGGGACACAAAGCACAGTGCTGTAATATCTGGGGATGGAAAGCAAATGTGCTTTTGAGAGCCAAGTATACTGGTCCCTTTCATAGGCGACTTGGTTCCACCCATGATCGAATGCAACATTCTAAAAGGACTATTTACTCTTTTCATTTCCTCTTGTGTATTACAGACGAAGGAGCGTGTGGCTTGCTGTATGAAAACAGGGCCTGGCCTAATGTTGCATGAAGACCATGGTGAATTCATATTGATGGGAAAGCAGCCTCTGAAGCCCAGCAGCCATGATTTTTTCATAAGCCACCGGGAACAAGAAGTCAGTCAGCTGACAGGTGCTAACGCCGCCAATTGTGCTGTGGATAAGAGATGGGACATGGAGAAAAGAGGGAGAGAGAGAGAAAGCGAAGGCAACAACTAGCTCCTCTTTTCTAAGCACTTCTGTGTGCAGAATGTGTACGTGCTGCGTTGTGTGTGCTCCCTGCACCCTGTTCCCTTCTATAGCTGGAGAGGATTTTACGGAGGAGACTGTGTAAACACCAGAATGCATGTCAAATATGATGAGTCTTGATAGCTGTAAAACATACCCAAGGACTGCTCCTCACTTATTATCTACAACCAGAGCCCTGGAGCTATGTCTGCATCCTTCTGCCTTCCCTCCACGCATGTCGCGCCACAAGTCCCTCTCTGGAAAGCATTGATTATTTTGGCATGAGCCAAGGAGAAAGAAAGGTGTGATTTCTTTTGTGTTTCCTCAAGAAAAAAAAAATCAGCAAAAATAAATATTTTTGAGAGCATGGTGCAGCCACAAGAAATATATGAGCACATTGGGGAAGAAATAAAGATGATGGATTTGCTAGCTGACGTGTGCGTATGCTTGTGTGCCTTGTGGAAAAGAGTGTGTGTGTGTGTGTGTGTGTGTGTGTGTGTGTGTGTGTGTGTGTGTGTGTGTGTGTGTGTGTGTGTGTGAGAGTGTGTGTGTGTGTGTTTGGGCTCTGCAGAGTTTTTGGCTGCTACAATTGGTGCATTGTTTTTGTTCATGTGCATGTCATTTTCTGAACTGTACATCTAGAACAGTATTATCTGTATGTAATTGTGCGCCTCCGTTTGCTATGTCTCTGGGCTTGTTGTGTGTATGTGAAAGAGCATGTGCTGGAGAGAGCGACTGAAGCTGCAGGCAGTGTGAGGCTCCAGGGAACCACTTGAGATTGCAGGCAGAGGGACTGATAAGGCAGCTAGCCATTCATCAGGCCAAATGAAAGCAGTAAAGTTGACTGGAGGAACCCAGGCATCGCCCCAGGATGGCAGTCGGCCTCTCAGTGGAGACCTGTGACTAACACATGCGAGCAGGCATGCATGCATGTACATACACATACAAATAGCCAAAGAATTGAGAAAGAAGGAAGAATGAATGGACTGGGATGAGGTGCGGGACTCCGGATTCGGGCTCAGGAGGGAAGCAGGATAGAAGTGTATTGGACCTCCAGGAGCAGAGGCCCCGTCTCCTCAGAGCTACACCGAGCGACTGAGGCTCCCGTCTGGAGCATACGTGGCTCTCTCCACTCAGAAAACATCCATCAGACAGATACTACTGTAATCCAGAGGTGATACATTAGCTTGTGTGCCAGGGGGACAGTGTATGCTGGTGATGGATACCTCTAGAGCTCTCTGCCGTTGTCACAGGGGCCTCTCAGAGAGAGAAGTGCCGCTGCTCAGCTCAGCACAGCTAACGCTTTCCTGCTTTATGTCACTGTTTGAATTTATTCCATTGTAATGCTCTTTGTATTTTATTCTTAATCACACTACCCAGAGGATGGAGACATATTTCCACCAAAGAAAGTGCTACGAAGTTGCACACTTATGAAAGCAATACATTACTTAAGCACTTAGGCCAGCCAAGGAGGAGAGATGAAGCTACTTCAGAGTGTTGCTGGTGTGTTTATAAGACTATATTAGTGTCTCACTGGTGCTTTGATAGAGCTTGTACCATCAATTTGCACAAAGACTCTATCTTTGCTTACATAAATCCCACCTCAGGGTTATTATGAATCTGATTTATTTGCTCCGCTTATGTTTATTATTGCGTTTTATGGTTTATATTCTGTGTTAAACGGCATCAATAGGACTGCAGAGCATGTGTGTCTCATCCTGCAAGGGATGAAAATGGTTTATGGAGCTGTGAGTGCCAATAAACAGGCAGCCACAGCCTTTTGGATGTACATCTTTAATGTTTTATGCATGATGAACTCAATAGTTAGCACAGGTTCAAGGCCAAATGGTAAGCGCTGACAGGACTTCCCCAAGGCAGCTACACCCTATAGGTACAGGACAACGATTGAGCTATGTGCTTGGGTAGGGACCTTGTCATATTTTTGTTGATCTGTCTGTATCTGTAACTGCCAAATGGACAGAGCCAAACAAAACATACATGTTTGGCAGGAGAGGCCAGCAGCTCCTCCTCTGCCTGCTGCGTCCTGTTGTGGTCCAGTCATCTTGACACAGTCATCGCGGTGCTGTCTTGGACCAATAAAGAGGTGTGGTGTGGGAACTGTTGGCCATGTAAGTGATCTGTCTCTGGCTAGATGAAAAGCAGACAGTCCACCAAGGACAGCAGGACAGATTGATGTTATCACCAAAGCAGCGTGCAGTGACACACACTCTTCAAAATGTTCTGTAGCAGGCAATAATAACAAAATAAAGGCAACCAGTGTGGCGTTTTCTCTTAATAGATCACTGCCCAATCGATCACGATATCGACCATTGGAAATATACGACTGCACTGCTTTCTATTGAAATGTTTGCCCTGCTGAAGTACTCTGGGTGCATGACAAACTGGTCAAACCTGTACTGCAGAATGATTTGTCACTTGGAGCTGCTAAAATTGGCCAAAGGCAAACAAACACAGCAGATCTTTAGAACTATTGTTTGTGCTGGGAACAGTCATGATTTGTTCCATGGCTATGTTATGTGTCTCCACCAATTTCACATAAACCCCTGTACACATGATACTTTTACCGATGGCATGAATGTAAATGTATTCATTAATACATTAAAGACCGGTAAAAAGAGCAACATTTAGTTTTCATAGCTGAAGCCTTTTTCTTTTACCTACATTTATAACTGCAGACAAAAAAGAAAAGAAAGCAGAAAGCTGATTATAAAGTGAGGCATGAAAATGAATGAATTACTGAAACAACTAAACAAACAAAGCAAGTGCTAGAGGAGGATATGCACCAGACAAACAGATTTTGCAACCTGGCAACCTAAATGTTGTTCTGAAGCTTTCTACTGATCTATAAAGTGTTTTTAACCATTAATATTGTAAAGCAGTTAGTTACAACTACTAAACCTTTTATCAAGTATGCATTATTAGAATGTGGCACCATGTAACCAAAAGCAGGAGGGAATCCAATCTGAGCTGAAATTTATATTCCCAAACATTTATTAATACTCATGTGCAATGCACACTCAGGACTGCCTTATCACGTCTAGTTATTGCTTCAAGGCAAAGTGAGAATGACCGGCTACATCATCATTCACAGACCCAGATTTCACAAAGTTTATAAGGTGTAAATGAGAGATTGTGTGGATTTCCTCGTGTTTCCACCCTGGCGCCTGTCTCTGCTGTGAGTGAGTCTTTGATAGCTGTTACACTGTGAGACAGACAGGCCTGTGCCAAGACGATGGCATCAAAAAAGCCGACGATTGACAGCTACTGACAGCCATCTTCCTCCTAAACACACTTCAGGTCCCCTGCGCTCCCTCCCCCACCCCCCACCTCTCTCTCTGTCTCTTCTCTCTCTGTCGGGGGAAATTGAGGAGACTCAGAGATAAAGAGAGGGATGTCGTCAACTGGCACCTGTCATCATGTTTTGTTTTGGTCAGGGCACAGAGAACATTCGTAAAGTTTTAAAAGACATTTTGAAGGATTTAGTACTTTCACAGCTACAATTTGAATCTCAGGTGATCTACACAGCCCTTCACACTGGGTTATATCATTTTTGGGCCAAAGCCCAAGTATAAGGTGATGGCTAAATAGAAATATATGTGTGCAACAATTCATAAAAGCTGAAAGGATGACAATTTTCCATGCAAACAATCAAACAGCAATTAATTTTTGACATTAATGTGGCTAAATATGCTAAGACAAAGTATTTGCTGGAGGTATTTAGCCCTCTTAGCTTTGTTTTCCAAGACATGCCACCTCTATGCGAAATGCTGTCAGTGAGACCGAGGCGCCTGACATGAAACACAAAGAAAGTGAGATCTTTGGCAGGCAGATATGTACAATCACGCGCACACACACATATACACACTCACACACAAACACAAGCGTTGCGTTCACGCGAGCACGTGCGCAAACACACATTGAAATGACTGAATGCATCTGCGCGAACACACAGATAAACATGCACGCACCTGGATTTCTCAGGTTGTTGCTGTGTTTCATCAGCTTCAGTCGGAGCCAGTGCTTCTTCACCATGTTCAACCTGTGGAGCCATTATCTCCTGACACACTTATCCTCCTTTAAATGATTTCTCTTCATCTTCCGCAAGTCACCTAATCAAAGTTGAAAGCTTAATGCCATTCAGAGATCCCACTGCTTTCAACTGCATTCACTGTCATTATGAAAATGAATGGCGGCAGCTGAGAACTCAGATGTTCTTTCACATCTTGACGGAGTGTCTCTTAATGTGTCTTGTGATCTTTACCGTTGCTGCCTTTGACTGAAGGCCTTGGTTGGGGAATCGACTAATCACATTACACATCTTATACATTACATTTGGTTTCTGTAGCTGCTCTGGGTCTCCCTTTCTCACCCCTGTCTCACAAGCATATGTGCTGCTCATTCAGATCATTAGTGCATGTTGAATAGAGCTCAGACAGAGGGAAAAAGTAAAGTTTCTCTCAGCTTGAAGAAGGTGTTCTCGTCATGTAACGGCAGAGCATTGGCTCCAAGGAGTCTAATAAGATGAGAATCATCGGACAGAGGAGGAGGAGGAAGGAGAGGACTTGAGGTAAATGTCTTTCTAGGCACAGATGTTCTCAGATGTTACTGTAGTGTTACATGTCAGCACTGCAAAAACGAAATCAACAGTAGCTGAAAGGAGTGAAGTGACTGGCTTATTTTGAGCCGTTTACAAGGCTCATCTATGAGATTTTGCCTGAGAGTGTTCCATAAATAAGATGATATTATACTGAAGTTAAATGATCTCAATATAAGCTAAGTGTGACACGTAATTAGTTTTTGAGGTCATCGTGTTTTTGTTGAACAGAGGCGTTGACGTTCGTCAGGGCGACTCTGTGAGTTTGTCGTTGTGTTTTCACTGCTGCAGTAACTTCTGCACAGTGGAAATTTATTTGGAGACTTTTTTATTGAAAGAACCTATCACCAGCTGTATTTTTTTCAGAGTTATCTTCCAGATGTGCCATTGTGAGGACGGGATGACATCTCCATCTCACCCCTAATCCGCAGCCGTCTGCTTGGCGTGTTTGCTTAGGTTTTATAGGTGTTTACAGAGAATGTAATTACCTCTTTTAGACATGCAGCTGTTAGAAAAACTGATTTTATGGATCATGGCCATTGCCAAAAAATGTAAGCTCCCTGGGCTTAATTTGTCAATTATTAAATCATGATTACATTTTCTTTAAAGCCATTAGCTACAGGGCTTTAACAATCATTTTGTGTTAGGCCACTAACTTTTTCTGTGCTTTTCACAAAGAAAAAAATAATAATTTACATCTCAATGATGTGTCTGGATTCTTTCCCCCAATTTAGCTAACAAAGTGCAGAGATGATTCATGGCAGATGAAGGCATACTTCGTAATTAGATTACAGCTTGATGGACTAGAATTTATTAACGATGAAGACACACACACAGAGCCTCTAATGCAATATTTCTCCACACTTCCTCTTCTCCCTCCAACTTCATCGGCACATTGCTCACTCATCTGTAGTCAGCTGCTGGGTCGAGTTACCAAGTTGTGGTAACACATTGTTACAACAAATTATGCACGAGCACGGACAGGCCAGCCTCTAAGTGATGGCCGCAATATGCATTTGCCTTTAAAACTTAAAGGGTGGGTTTAATTTATCCGGGGTGTCACATGGCAGGAGTGAGTAATTATTCCCAACACCCCTGTGGACCACAGTGGTTAATGTATTCCAGGGCCCTAGGGGGAGCTGTCAGGAGGAGGACACCCTTGCTGGCTGCTCTGCTCACTGACCATGCTGGATGGTTCAGCACAAGATTCTCAATACACAACCACAAATCACTCTCTGAGGGTATGTAATTGTCCTTTTTCCCTCCCCCCAGTTCTCAATGCCTGCAGCTCTGCATCAGCACTGAAGTATGGATTTTATGTTGTTGGGATTTGCATGGTAAAGTTTCTAAGAGATACTTAAACCTGCTTAAGAGGCACAGCAATTGCCTGATGGTTTTACACTCCAAATGCTGAAGAGACAATCAAAGATGTTTGAGTCGGTTTTGCTTTTGTACACATGCTTTTTCAGAAGGGGAAGGTATTATAGATTTGCTGTTGGTTTTGAACTTCTGAGCCATCAAACATTTGTGTTTATCACTTGAGAAAAGCATTGTTTTGTTGACTTCCTGTCTGCTGTTGAGTGTGAGTTTCTGGCAACTGGTCATTTCTTGTCTGAGCAGCTGTTGACAATAACTTATCAAGCAGGAGAATTCAAACGTTTCCCTTTGATCCCAGCATTGTTTGGGGAGACGGTCAGTAACTGGGTCAAACTGTGTTTGTGAGCAGGTCTGCTTTTCTTGTAACCCACTTATTGTGCCAAATGGGTGGGGTCTAATGCTGAGTACAGCATTTCAGCAGTATCTTTTTTGTGTTGTTTTTGTCGGCTCCCTTTGTTGTTGTTTTGTTTGGCCACAGCACACATACAATTTATGATAATCATGCATTTTATTATATAGGCTCTTTTCACAAGTTTAAAGCTGCTGTGATCAGTATTTGTATATTATCACTGGATCCAAGGACTATGTGCGTGTGAAAGGTGTCAGTCATAGCAACAACTGGACTTACATTCATTGATTGTGTGATCAGAAAGACAAATCCAAATAAATACTATTGTGGTTCCATGTCTGTGGGATGTTTTATAAGATTTATATGTTAGTGCTGGGTCCACAGCTGGTCCACTGCACCAAAGCAGTAGAGAAAATCAATTAATTTTATTAATTAATTTTATAATTAATTTAGAGACTGCAAATCCGCACTGTTGTGAATTCTGTTTTTTTTAATGATTTAAAAAGTGTTTGGGAATTTTAAATTGGATCGGCATCAACATACAGTACAAATAGTGATAGACAAGTAGTAGACAACTATTTCATAATCTCAGATAATCTTTTTAAAAATCTTCCGTCTGCACCAGAAACAAATCATTGTACGGTCTAACCAAACCAAAATTTTAATGAAATTTCTCGAGAAGGTTTTGTGATATTCTGCTCATTGGAAAACAAACTCAGATGCTTCTTTTGTGAAGATGATGATTAATTTTAGTAAAAATGCAGAATCTCTGTGAAGCCACACAAATCAAAATTGAGCTATTCCTACCACACAGGGGCGCATTTCTTTTCAAATCAGGCAGTAATAATAAGTTTTTGTTCATTAAGTCATGGAACAGTCAGTCAGTCAGTTAAGAACTTGGTGTTGGGGGCATGTGTTTGGAAACACTGTGAAACCACTTTCATAGGGTTCAAGCAAAGTGTCACTTTTATGTTTAGCCTCCACACTAGCCATGAGTGTAACTTGAAGACAAACAAGAGGCCTTTTTCTTTTAAACAGCACTGATAATAACCGTGCCTTTAGCGTCCATGAGAAATCTCCCATTATCTATTGATTCAGTCTCACCCTGTGTCTCGGTGACTTACGCCTCCCTCTAATTCCCATTACCAGGAACACTGTACCCTTATCAAGGGAAACAATAAGCCACTTGTCAGCACAGCAAGAAAATATGAGGAAGCATCTGCCTGGTCCAGAGGAACTCATGACTCTGTGGTGAAAAAGTGCTCCGCCTCCCTCCTTCTGTCTGCCCTCCCTCGCTTCAGCCCTCCCCCTCTGTCAGTCCTCCCTGTGACCTCTAGGAAGCTGTGGTGGCAGGGTGGCGGCGGTGGTGTGCAGGCAACTGAACAGCAGAGTAAATCTGATCGTCAGAAATTGAATTCTGCTCTCTCCAAAGGGGGCGGGGTTTTCATGTGCCGCAGTTTGGGGATATGTCTGGGTTGCACAGGTGAGGAGTCAAGGGAGGGGTGGACTATAGTGGAGGGGGACACCCACGCTTTCTCGTCTTCCACCCCCAAATAGAAGCCCTGCTCCTGAGCCGTAAACCTGTCACAGTGATGTGTCTCTGTTGATGATGGCATCCGACTTTTTTTTTTTTTTGTCAGCCGCCCCTGTGCTGGGCTGTTATCTCCTTCCTTCCCGCTATGTCTGCCTGCTCTTTAAGACAAAGGGTAATAAAGCTATAAATTGTGTGGTCTGCGGAAGGTATGGACATTCTGTCTTGGAGACGCTGTAAGAACTGCTATAAAGCACCCTCAAAGTCATAGCTAAAGATTTACAGTTATTTAACATCCTCCTCTTCCCCTAAATCACAGTGATAAGAGAATTAAGTGATGGCTATAGGTTCTTTGTCCTTAGTCTATTGATTTTCTTTGCCCCTCAGAAGGATCCTGAACATTATAATTATTGAGCCCTGCAGTTTGATGCAGGTTTACAGAGTGGGAGAGGCGCCCTCAGTTCGATTCTAACGCGGTTAAAACAAAAGGTACCCGTTTTTCAATTTGGTAATGGGCTTCCAATTATGCTTCATTTACCTTGCTTGGCCAGAGAATGGTTTATCTGAGGCCTCTGTGCTATAAACAGCTTTTTTTGTGTGATGACAAAACCTCAGTAACAGCTCTATTTATCTTGAATCCTGGGCCCTGCTTCTTCAGCTACTATTCAGCCGTGTGGATAGTAGATTTTTTTCTAGCACATTTTTCTCATTAAGGACGTGTCTCCCATTGTTAGTCATTTTCTCAATAAAGTGATCCGTGGCATCATGAAAACATCTAAAGATCAACTGATGTGTGTCACTATTTATCCCCACATTACAAAAGCTTTATCCTCATTACAAACCGCTGGTCTGAAAGTAGAACATAATATTGTCCTTCTGCCTGTGTGTGTTTTTAGATACTTATTCACCTAAACCACAGCCCGATTCCTCCTGAGGTGTTGACTCTGATTTTTTCTGCCAGTATATGTTTTCCCAGAAATGACAACTTCACTCACCCTAGACAATAATGTTTGTCACTTTAAATGTGCTATATATAAGTATTTTAGTGTAAATTTTAAAAGAAATTAAATAAAATCATCAAAAAAAAGCTGAAGAAATAGCAGTTTTGACCTAATGTTAAAGACGTGTTGCAGAGATATCTGCTGAAGTTAGCATGCTAACCAGCTAGCCCTGCCCTGTCCCTTCTAGTAATACCACTTTGTATCTCAAGAGGCAACAGTAACTCACTGTAGCATCCAGTCTGCCCTCAGTCCAACATGAGAAGTAGCAACAGCCTATTCCAAAAGCAAAGTAAAACACTCTTATTTTGTTCTTTCATTTTTGTCTGTGATTTAGCTCAGCACTACTCAGATGAATAAGCATCCAAAAAGTCCTCATACCTCAGATAAAAACACAGTTAAAAGGAGAGCACATAGTGGGCTTGGCGAAATACAAATGCTAATGTTTCTCTGTATCTGGTGGATGTGTAAATAGGCATCAACATGTTCATCATATTAACTTTGTAAAATGATTAATTATAGAAATGTTTCCAGCTTGCTCAATGGCCCTCAAGTTGTTAAAAAAAATGAACTAATGAAGGATTAAGGTGAGGTTAAGTTTTGGCAGTTGAAACTAGTTGGTTAAGGTTAGGGAAAGAAAGAGGTCGTGGTTCAAAGAAATCATAATGATGACTGTTGGTGAGAGACAAGATGTGCAGCCTCTGGTGTCACAGTCAGACCCTTTGTACACCCAAGAGATTTAGTGCTGTAACAGCGTCACACTTCTCCTGCTTTTTCATTCTGACAGAGAACAGTCTGTTTGACTAAAAGAGGTCACTTGTCAAGAAAACATAAACAGAGGCTGTGTTAAGTGTTTTGTAAGAGTGAAAAATTCTGTAGTGTTTCTGATAAGGTGATGAGGTGATCTCAAACCAGCTAATACACACGCCACAAATTCATTCTTTACACAGATACTCTCTCCCTCTGTTGTTTCCATTGTCTTTCTTTGTTTTTTATGTCAAAAAAAGACACACACACAGAAACAAAAACATGCACGTAGTCACCAATACACACACACACACACACACACACACACACACACATACACACACACACACACACACACACACACACACACACACGCACACCCCTCAGGCGTCACAGAGGGCCACAGCCCCACTTACCACTGCGTGACAGTTGGCTTCTTAACAAAGACGCAGGGAATATAATTAAATCATTTACCTTTGATACCCAGCCAGCTTTGTAATTAATTAATTCACCCAGGGTGTGCAGGAATTACATTCACCAAGAGACAAGGGAGGAAGGAGAAAAAAAAAAGTCTCTCCCCTGCATACTTTGGGGACAAAACCCAACACTGTGCCCTCCCTTTTCTCTCTCCCTCGCCTACCTTGCTGCAGCAGTGTCCTCAGAGATGGGGAGTAAAGAAGTTAAGTGCTTCTCTAGTTGAAATAATCACCCTGTGCTGATGTTTAGGCCTCATCAGCCAGAGTGCCTGAGGCCAGATCAGGCCGTGGCAGGAGGACAGGCCTTGCTTACACATCCCTCTCATTTGGTTTGACCTTTGCGGTGGCTGTGATGTGGGAAGGCGATTGCTGTCAACATCATCAGTGTCACACGGCACCAGAAATAGCCTCTGTGGGGATCAGCAGTACCTTGGAAAGAGCAGGGCATAATGAACAATCACACGGATACAGGTTATGATGTAAAATCCAAATATCATATCAAATGTTGCAAAGCTTCAAACACAAACACTATCTCTGTGTGGCACTGCGATTGATAAAACATATCACCATCATTAAATTTAAATGAATAGTATCATGAACTTGTTTCTACGATAGAAAACTATTGTGTCAGCAGGTAGAGTATGCAAACAGAGCCTTGCTGGTATGAATAAGTGGAGTTTTTTTTATTATTATTGGAGTGTACTTTGGGCTGTCTGTTAGTTGTTTGCCTTGGGTGTGTTTTTGCTGAAATGATTATCACACTTTTGCACTGGATGTGAGTCAGCGTATACCTCTGTATCGCACTCTGTAAGACATTTAGAAGGCAGCCTGAAGCAAATTCTTCAGTGTCATCATTTTGCCTTTCCAAGAACATCAAGCATTTGAATCAATGAGCCTTCATCAGCTATCTAATTTTTTACCCCTCCATATCGCTTAGCTACTGCACTGCCAGTCAAGTAGAAAAAATACAGCAGTGTTGTTTTCATTATTTTTTTTCCCCCCCTCTCGGTTTGTAAATTACTGCCACGGCAAAGTTAAAAGCATCTGAAAACCACTTCTGTAAATTATTGTCGATAAATTGTAATGAATCATATGGACCTGCGAGAAGTTTGATTTATAATTTGGGGCTGACTGAGTGAGGATATATTGCCCTGAGAGCTGCTGGGAGGATTTGGTGGGATCCATAGGCACATTCATCATTCTATACTGGAGTGATTTTTTTTTTTTTTTTTTTTTTTTTTTATTATGTGTACCACTATTAGGTCTTGTACTGTTCTACCTATAATAGGATCATATACTGCCTCCTGACTGTCAGCCTTTCAGTCAGCTGTAGTTTCAATAGTGTTTATAGTGTGGTCTCTTTCGAAATCTGTCAAAAATCTGTTTATTTTAAGATGCCTGGTGTTTCTATCATGTGGCAAAAACTCCCTTGATATGCAAAATTTTCTTTTTTGAAAAAAAAAAAATTAACTAATTTTCCACTCTCTAACTTCATGGTCTAAGAAAAAAACAGGGGAGAACTCCATCCATTGATGAAGACTATGAGACCATGTTATTTTAACTACTACTGTATGTCAAAGGTTAACAATGAATCTCCATGTGTGATCTTCCATTTTGTTTCCTTTAATTTGTAAAAAATATTGGTAAGACTTTATTTTAACCCCATCCAGTAGAATAACTGAATAAAACATTAACATTATAGTCCATTTTAACATAGCTTTCAGCACATTTAAGGATATATTTAAAGTGTTAATACATTTATTTATAAACATATATGAATGCAATAACACATTATGATATCATTATAATCACCCTTGTACTCAGATCCTTTACTAGAATAAAAGCCCCACTACAACAATGTAAAATTTAAAGATCAGCAAAATGTACTTATCAAAAATAAAAGTAATTGTTCTGCATGAAAAACCCCCTTTGATTTATTATTATATATTGTGTGATCAGTATTAATACTGTTTCATCAGTGCATACTGTAAGCATTTTATTGCTGAAGGTAGTTGAGGCGTTGTTGGTTTTGAATATTTCATGTACAGTTACTGTCAGCATTTTAGTCTAGTGATGCCTGACCTAGGCGTCGGGCCCCTCAGTGGGTCACAAGATAAACCTAAGGGGTCGTGAGAGAATTAACCAGAGAGGGAAGAAGAAAAAAAAATGTTCTGCTTCACAAATCTGTTTTCATATTGAGTAAAAAGATTATTTTAACTATATACTACTATATTTTAGGTTATTTCTAATCTGCATAGTATATCATTTTCATATACAATTTTCATCTGAAAATTAACTGGTATCAGTCAATTAAGTGTGTATATATAAGGATATATTTCTTAACAGCCTAAAATCCATTTTAAACCTACCTGGAGAACTCTACATAAAGTCATGCTTTGAAAATCTCTGACTTGATTTTCTTTGATCACAGTTGAACTGTAATAGCTACAAGCATCTGTCTGTTAGAAAAGTACACACTCCTCCACCCAAGCCTCCAGGTCAAGATATTGCATGTATCAGATGGTTAAGAACGAGGGCTTTCATATCCTGTGGCCATTAGCAGACCAAGGACAGTCATGTGGTGACAGTATTTACATCCCTCTGAGATCTAAAGAGCATTTACCCAAACCATATGCTGCCTTCATAATGGTTAGTGATATTTGTGTGAACGCGCCCAACAATTAATAAGGGAGAAATGGGGCTGGCGTTAACCTCTGGGTATTCGCTCGATGTTAACACCCCTCTCCCTGAACCTCATCTCTCCCTCCGCCTGCCCTTCTCCCTGCTCCCCTCATCTAACTCTCTCCATCCATCTCATCCCCCACCTCCATCCCTCTCCTCCCCTGTGCTTGAGGTCCAGTGGAAGTGATTTATCTTAGCGTGAAAAGACTTGTGATGACGCCGAGACAGGAGGCCCCAGGCCCTTGGCATTGAATGCTTCGATGGCGTTTGCATGAAGTTCACGGCCCCGGAGCCACGATAAATGTCAAGTGCAACAAACGTCCTGTAAATAAGATAGAGCACTGCCAAAGCCACAGTCTGCTTATTGACTGCCCGAGCAGAAGGTGGTGTGTGTGTGTGTGTGCGTGTGTGTGCGTGTGTGTGCGTGTGTGTGCGCGTGTGTGTGTCTGTGTGTGCGTGTGTGAATGTATAAACCCAACCTTATCCTCTCTCAGAATAAAAAGCAACAAATCTTGGATTTCATAGACACAGGCTGTACTCTCAGAGCGGTTATGAGGGTTCCTCTGCAGGGGTTTTATTCAACCGCGATGTAAAAGTGAGGAAATGTGGAGGGTGAAGACCGTTATAAATGTGTCATTAAAAGACTGTGTGTCCTGCACATTGTTCAACATAAAATCTGCTTGAAGGAAAAGCCTGACTAAATAAATGGAGAAACATAACAAATGCAGGTGCACAGATGGCAGGAGCTTCAGTCACATAGAATGCTCAATAATGTTGCAATAGGAACAGTGAATAAAGTGCATTTAGATCTATGCGATCAGTACATAGGCCAGAAATACTGTAGGTCGACAGCTCACATTTGATGACTGTGATTCTCGTGTATTAGTGCGATTGTTGAGGAAAAACATAAGAGCAACTCTTCATCATATTCGCGGGCGAGTGCAGTACAATGCAGGCCTGAATGTTTGACCCCTACAGTGAGGGGATCCAGTGGCTCTGTTATGCTGTGAGGGGCATTTTGCTGGCATGGTTTTGGTCCACTTGTCCACTTGTCGCCTTAGAGGGAAGGGTCACTGTAAATCAACACAAAGTTGCTCCAAGTGATCACCTTTATCCTGATGGGAGTGGTCTCTTCCTTAGGGCACGAGGGGTCACTGAATAGTTTTAAGAGTATGAAAATGATGTGAATCATATGCTGTGGCCTTCGCCGTCACCAGATCTGAACCCAACTGAATCCCTATGGGAGATTTTGGACACGTCGGTGTTAGATAGCGCTCTCCACCACCATCATCAAAACACCAAATAAAGGAATATGTTTTGGACCAATAGAGTTTAGAGACTTGTAGAATCAATGCCAAGGGACAGTGAAGCTGTTTTCACAGCATGTGGTTGATCAACACCTTACTGAGACACTTGATGCTGGTTTTTCCTTGAATTTGAACGTCCATAGGAGGATTTTGTATCACATGTTACAGAAAACTGCTGATAGACATGTTTTCTCCTTCCTTGTCATGAATAGCTACTGGCTATAATCAAAATCTAAATTTCCTTTTATACTTGATTTGTGAAAACAAATGCATCTCTTTAAACAATAGTTTTACAGAAACACCTCCAATTTTAGGTCAGTGCTCAGTGCTGCCACCCCAAGGATCCCAGTTGGATGTAACTCAGTAGATGAGGAAAATTAAAAAAAAAAAAGTGTTCACCTAGACATGCATTAAAATAACTGTAGGGATAAAAATCAGAAAGCCTCTGAGATATGATATTTGTTGAAAGATTACTGCATGATTTTTCCAATCCAGAACATAATGTGGGCTAAATCCAGTATGGAGCTGCATCTGTAGTGTATAGTTGTTGACACACATACTTGTATGATTAGATAGCACATTTATAATACCATGTGCTCATCCTTTCTCCACAAGCGCTCATGGCCTGAGGCCAACAGACACATGTTGGCCTTGGCTATAACACACACCATGGCTGTTCTATTATTACGCAACACTCTTGTTCGTCCACACTTCCCTGGCCTGTGTGTGTCTGTGATACACTTTCATTTATAAATGTACAGCATGAAAAAAACATCTTAAAAAATGTTCTTCAAGAGAAGATACCTACCAGCGAAAGAGGCTGCCCCCCTTCCTTTTTTTTACTGAGATGACAAGGTGCCTTTATTTAATTCTGAGACGCTATTTGAGGACTTGGCGCCGTCATCGTGGGACTCAAGCGTATACTTCAAAGTATCATTTTATTTGATCATCCTCTCCTACTTCAGGAATTTCCCTGTTGGTTGAAAACGAGGAACAGAGCAGGAACAGGGCTTCATGCTATTAGAGTTATCTGGGGAAGTACAGTCCTGAATATATCACCTCTGCCGGTGTCATCCCCAGTTGATAAACTGCATTTCCTGTCAGTGGAGGACACTGAAGGTTACAGCTCAGATTAAAAAGAACAAAACAACCTCCCATCTGGAGTGGCGACACATTCTACCTGCTGGAACTCCAAATCATTTTGATAATTCAGATGAGCAGGAGTGTATGAACCCTTGATGAATCCTCCAGTGGTCCCTAAATATGGATGTAATGACAGCTTTTAACATATTTGAGACTTCCACATGAGTGAGAGCATCCAAGCATGGGGACATGTGCTCACGCACTTACGTCTGACATAAAACATGCAGCAATATGCAAACATTTGCCTACATGCACTCAGCTGATTAAACAGATGCATAAATTATTGTTCCTTGTCATTTTTTGATATAAAGGCATTGGGTTGCTCCTCCCTCTGTTGAATTGACTCACAAACATCACCGGCAGCACTCAAGAGTTGGTTCTGCCCAGGGAGCGTGGCCTGCTGTATATCCACTCTCAGCAGTGACCATAAGCCGCGTTTGTTCACCAGCTCCAGACACACTGGGGCAATTTATGAGCCTCTGGCTGCAGGCTGATTAGAGCAGTGCTTGTAAAATGTATTTTGGCATGTATGCAGGGTTTTACTGGAGCTCCCCCTGTCACACATCACCCATACATCAGCACTGAAAGAGAGAGGTGAAACAAGAGCAGCAGCGGGAGGGTGGTGGAGTCAGTGTCGAGGGAGGGCATTGTTTAATCCTCAGGAGCCTCCATTTTAGAAATGGTTTTCCTCAAACTCTCGACAGCTCATATTTTTCGTGGGCAAACACTAGATGAAGTTTGATAATTATTGATTACCTTCACAGTTCTTCGGGTTCAGTTTTAAATACTGTCCTGTTTATTGTTAGCATGAGTTGTGTTTAGATGGGAAGGTTGTGAAATATATCTCTTAAAACATCCAAGATTATCTCATAGCCCTCCACAAAATCAATGTTTCCTATTCTCAATAAATCCTCTCTTTGAAATCGCATCTCTTCCTCATCCTCAACAAAGACTCTGCAGCTCTTGATTTTCAACCAGACAACACAACAGTATGTGCAGCCAATCCCTGGCCTCTATCCAAAACTTGTCTGAGCTCCTCGGGAAGTATCCATGAGCTCTGCTACCTGTCACCCAACTTTCAGCATGATTTGTGACAGCACCGTCTGACCAGAACAATTGCATTAACAAGCGCCAGAAGGCCCTGCCTGTCAGGCTCCGCTGATACCATGTGAGATCTGTATTAAATTACAATTATGAGACGACAAATCCTCTCATTGTTCCACCTTGTGGACCGTGCTTGGACACGTGCCACTGTCACATGAACACAGGGTGAGTCATTTCTCAGGAATGGGTCTTTACCCTTCTGGCGTCCTGTCCCCCATAGCAACAAACCTGCTGGGAAAAATATGAAGTGAGTACATGGTACGTCGAAGATAATTATATTTGCAAGAGAAGAAAATTCATTTTCTTGGACTAAACCATTTTTTTTTTTATCCCATCATCTTGTACACTACTTATTTTCATTAGTGATAATTTCACTTTCAGCCAATTTCAGTGGTAAGTTAGATCAATGTGAATGTCACAGGACAGTTTACAAAAAATCTTGTCTCAGCAGACGTTCTGAGTAGTTCCAGGGTCCTAGTTTTAAGCTGGTACACTGTCATGGCTTCCTGGGACATCTAATGTAACTGAGTTACAGTTGTTACAGGTGTTATTAGTAACACCTATGCTTTTCCAGCTGGCATGTCAAAATGTCTGCTGTGCATTCTTCTATGCCAGGTCTTTGAAAAGAGCAAAATTGTGTGAATGCCACAAATAAAAGGAGGACAAATTTGAACCAGCATTGTGCTGAGAACCAGTCAAATGTGAGGCATTCAACATCTCCTGCTGATTGAGCAATCGAATATGAGTGAAAATAGATGCTAACAGCCTGGTATTGGTTGTGTCCGGTTTCACTCACTCATTTCACTCACTCATTCACTACTCCCTACTCACTATCCAGGGAGTTCTATGTAGAAGACTATATAGTGAGCTCATCAGCAAAATGGAAAAACGCTTTTGGACACTACTGGGGTCATTTTCTCTGTACTGTTTTTCTGTCTTTCGATGCAAGCACAATGCATGATAGTATACGTTGCTTGGTTAGTGGCCATCGGTTGTACACAGTTTTCATGATGCATTGTAGGATACTATGAGTCCACTATACATTCAGACAGCCCTACAAACTGGCAAACTCACTATAAAGTGGACTACATAGGGAGTAGTGAGTGATTTTGGACACTGCCATTGTTTGAAACTAGCTAGCTAATTAGCTCTCTAGCATGTTAAAACAAAACAATACTTACACTTAACAGTAGCACTTTACAGTTTACTTGACACTTTACAGTACTATAGTGTTATTTGTCTTTAGTTAGTTAGGCTGTGTGTAGAAAGACATTAGCCTGTCAGCACTGACATCAGATATGTTGGAGGGATGTGGGTGGTGTAATAAAGCCACTAGGCTGTGTAACAAATTGGAAACTTTGCCATCCACCCTTTTAATAAAACTTTCTGGACTGGTCAGAAGGCTACTTTCACCACCAATGTTGTGGGAGGATGTAGCATAACATCCTCGTAGCCAGGCTCTTTGCAAATTTCCAACAGCTAGCCAGTATCCAAACAGCCATCTTAAAGTTTCTATGTTCCGGACTTATTGATATTGATTAAATTTAATGAAATGGACACGAGTTACACTCATTTAAAGTCAATTTAAAACACCGCTTGACAGAAGTGGAGCACCTGAATATGCAAGTACACAAAAGAGAAGTTCTCATACGGTCAGTCTGATGAAATTCGAAGCTAAACATTGGAGCATTCATTAGCAATATTGTCAAGCAAGTCCTCTACAAAGCAAACAAACAATTACTCTGACTAAACCACCTTGGTGCATTAGCGTTATTTATGACCCTCGTGTAAATATAAATTGAGGTGAATAGGAAATGAAGTCCTCTCTTGGGTGTCATTCAAGTCTGGCAAGCAGTAATTCTCAGATGCAGAAAACAATACTGTCTGCATATGATAATGCCTCTGGTGGATAAAATATGCCTGGTACTTGGCATGTGTGTGGGCTGAGGCAATCACATATGCAGAGACGCAGCAAGCGTGCTCCGGAAGGATCAATAAAGCGCATAGGATTTGGGATTTATGATGACGTCCTATCGATCAATTAGGAGCTGACTGTTCGAGGCACTCAGAGATGCCAATGGGTATTATAACTAAATCAGAGGTTAGACAGAATTACTGTATAAGAGAAGATAAAGTACAGCATTTTACTCTGACAATTGCTGTCGCACCTTTTGAGAGGCTGATGAGTGTAGACAAAGACAGAGTGTGATCCGGCACTGTCTGCTGAAGGTGAAAGCCACTTTGTTTTGTCTCCACAAGTTTTTTATGCGGGCTAGTAAAATGTGTTGGAAAGCTGGAAATCCTATCTCCTCATTGTTAACCATATCTTAAATATCAAACAAGCACGTCAAGTATGTAATACGAATACCTATGTTGCATAATATGCATAGGCCTATCTTGATTTAAGTTCTCTTCCGTGAAGCTTTGTAGGTTTTTAGTCACAGTGTTTCTACTCATCTTCAAGAACATACCTACAAATGTCTAAGAGAGGGCCAGACTGAGATAGACAGAGATAAAGAACCCTCATCCTGTGACTTCTCTGGGGGAATGGAGTCATTTAGTAGATTTTTCACCATGCGCCTATCACTCAAACCGAGCTGCTTTCACCACAGAGCTGATAATCATACATATTCTATGCGCCAGAGCACCATAAATCTGTGTCCCTGTTTCATCCCTCTGTCATTCATCAATCACGCTGGGAGCAGGATGAAACACCGCCTGCCCGAAAATATATCATATTAGTACCTGGGATGTTTACCAAGATAATGTGAGACAACAGCAGAGGGTGAAATATAGCACCACTGCATTCCTTAAATTAAAACCACTCCTCCTCCCCTTCAGACCACCCTCTGCTGTGGGAGTCTCATGTCTACAGGGAGTCCTGAAGACTGCACCCAAGTGTCCTTACCCTTCTCTCACCTTGGTACATAACTAACTTTTGACATAAGATAGTCAAACAAAAACTGAAGCGTCTCTATTCAGCTTGTGTGTTGCGTTGAATTTACAGGCATGTTTTGGTTAGTAAGGGTGCTAAACCTGGCATATATTGTACATGAACATGATGTCAAATCAAACTAAATCTAGAAAACATTAGATTAAAAACCTTAATTTTAAACATTTTGTATTAGTTTTGTGTTCATGGTTTGTGACCGTTTTGTTGCCAGACACTCATTTCAGAGCAGAGTGGGTTACAATATGCCAAGGATGAGAAATGAACTTGGCTTGATAAAGGCAAATGATAGAAAGATTTAGTGGTTCATTGGACATCAATATTCAATATCCTTGTACCACACTTGCAATTAGTCATCAACATTTCAATAGACCTTGGATACTGTACATCTATGATTTGCTCTGCTTTCCTTTCTTCCATTTCCTGTATGGCTCCCACGATGATTCTTTCTTTTTTCATTATCAAATAACTTGAATCTACAGTTTCACTGAACTTTAACTTGCTGTCACGCCATCATTACATAAAGTAGTCTGTTGAACCGCAATGTCAAACAGCACATTACCTGCCCAAGTGCAACCTGTACAAGTTTCTTTCACACCCACATTAGGTGTGCTACAATAATGAATGTATTAAGAGAGTTGGATATGATGAGGTCATTTTCCCAGTGGCCAATTGCTGCATGAAGTGCTGCTTTGATTGTCTTCAGGCACTGCAGTTAGGGACCATGCTAAAGTGTTTCTGTAACATGTAACACCACTTTTACATACAGCAGGGGATGTAATACAAGCATTGCTACAAGTATTGTCTACTTCTCTCCTTCGACTTTACATTCTTACAAAAAGTGGTCATTGTTCAGTTGGTGTATTGTGGTGGTCTAGCAAGTACGAGTCCTTACTTTCAATATGTTTACATGACAAGGAGCTACACTAAGAGACAGGGATGTTTGACATCTCTACTGAGTTCACCATTGACAACATTCAGGGGACACTGGCAAATATATATTAGACATTGTGGGACTCTTGTCAGACACTGTGAGCAGGAGTCAGTTCTCTGTTAGTATGAAGTGTAATAATGTTATTATAGGTTTCATGGACTACATAGACCACTAACACAGACTATGTAAATTTTTTGCCTTTAAATCCTATGAGGAATTTCTCTCTATACATGTTTTACCATGCGAGCACCATGTTAGAAGAACTTTTCTATCCATTTCACTTGACAAATAATTCATTGAAACATTACGCCGCATTACGTCTCCCTTTAACAACACTTATACTATTGAATATCCATTGGCATATATCATTCTCAAAATCATTAGCAGCAATTACCTTAGGCTGGCATATCTTATGTACCACTCACCTATGTGGAAAAATGTGGAGGCTGATTGTACCACTGTGAATTCAGTGTAAACCTGGCCACATATTAACCAAAAGTTAATTGTATGTGTTACTTTTTTCTTTTTTTAAAATTTAAATTCTACATAGATTACACAGTGCCTTGATTTCATCTGGATATTCAAGAATATTAGTTCTTCAAATATTTGGGATTTTGCACAGGTTTGTCTGCACTAAAGCTTAAGCAGGACAGTAAGCTACAGGCTGTGTACAATACTCATACTGAAGGTCTTTTCCCTCTTCTAGTTTATCCCCTTTTTAAATTAGAAATGTAATTTGGGGAGATGAATGCATTCTATTCCAGTTTGCTGTGATCAGGAGTACTGCTGTGCGGAAAACAGCATTGCTTCCCGATTATTGAATTTTTATGGCCAGGTAATTAATTGCAGATTCCCTGTTTTGTTCTATTTCTTCCTCTGTGACATTTTAATTTCGACAAAAAGCCACGGTCTCCACACGGCCCTTCTCTGGAGATCCTAATGGCCTATAAAACATGATGACTTATAGATATGGCAGAGACTTCACTTCGCCAATGATTGTTTGAAACCTTGCTGATCACACAGAATTTAGTCCCCCTCTTGCTTCCTCCCTCCCACCATCTCATCCCTGCCTTTCCCTCCCAACCTCCTGAATTCATTTCTTGTCAATTAAACTGCAGCTACAGTGTCCCATCTGAAGAATAGGAATCTATCAATGTGTCATCGACCGGGAATTCATTATTGGATGCGGCCTGGTAACTTTTCAAAAGCAGCATTCGGGCCATTATTCCTTAAAGACGATTGTCATTACTTGACCAGGCAGGCGAGTGTCCTTGGCTTGCATTGCTAGCACTGCATTTAAGGGCAAGGGGGAATCAATCGTAGCGGAGGGTGACAGACACCATATCTCAAGGCAGACAGGTTTGAATGCTTATATCAAATCAGAATCCTTTGCTGGCACAGGGAACATTAGTTACCCTGGTGTCAGGAGCACATGTAGGCCACAGCCAGCCATCCAGGAAGAAAGAGGGGGAAGGCAGTTTGTTATTTTATGCAGGTCTGCTAAAATGTCCTGAGATATTGATGAGCTACTATGAAACATCATTCCCCTCTTGCATAATAAAAGCATATTTAATGCCTTGGCTTTTGCAAGTTGTGTAAGTTTATTTTATTTTTTAATAACAAAGACATGTTTTTATATTTATATACTGTATGTGATAGCGAGAACTGGCTTGCAAATTTTAAAAAAAAGAAAAAAATCTTTCACAATAAATTGGTAAAATACTGTGTGCTATAATGCAAATTCAGCAAATTATGCAAAAGCTATGGCTCATTACATTATGCACTGAACAGACTGCATTAGCATTTAACAACACAGTCCCTATTACAGTAAGATACAATAGAAAGGTTGATATTAGTCCTTGGTTGAAGCACTATCTTACTTGTGCTCCCCACTACTCCAATATATGTCCACAAGATATCTATCCAGGAGTGTTTATTTATCATCCCTCCTTTCCGTCTTGCTCCTTTCTACTGTCCCCTCGTCATGGTGCTCTTTTCTGCTGTGTAAGCACAAGTCCGCACAACACATCACTCCTGGAGCGTACCCCCTCCTAACCTTCAAGAGTTCTCCCTGCACAATCTCCACGGCTCTGTAATGGCTGATGCAGTTACCATATTTCAGCCCTAATTGGGTTGAAGCTACAGAGCCAATTTGAGAGGGTAGTTTGGAAAAGAGTTCCTCTGCGACATTGTTAGGCATTGGGATGTCTTCTGTGTTGCCAGGTGTGGACTGTAATTGCCATTGAATGAAAAGAGCACCTCAGGAGTGGAGGGCCGTTGTGGTTTGTTGGGGGCATGAGGACGCTCCATCCACAACAGTGTTTTCCTCTGCTTCTGCTCAATAAGTCAATACAGACAAGATGAGATTGGGTGACTTGTCTTGTTTACATCTTTTAGGTTTGTTTTTGGGGAGCTCTGTTGCCCTGAGAGAACAGCGTTTGTTCTATGCAACCAAGTTGCGCACTCATCAGAGTGACAAATTACTTACCTAGCACCAACTGTATTCTATTTTCTGCCTTCATCCCATTTTCTCCTGTGTAGCAAATGTGCTATCTCGTCCATGAAGCATTGCTCAGAGATGAAGATGCGTCTCACTGTCTGACCTTACATGCTGCTCCTCAGAGTCGGGATCTATGGCTGCCATTTTCTCTCTAGCCAGTCATGAAGAAGCAAGAGATGTAAATGTCAGTCTGTGTCTCCTTAACACTCAATAAAGGGCTGGGATTGGGCCCTCCGCTCTGCCAGTCGATTGGCGATCTAATGAGGAGAGGCCTTACCATAACTCTACAAGATTCACTACTGTTTGTGTTTCACCAGAGGCCCTAGCACAGTAATAATTCCAAGTGGATAAATGTTTTCCCGATAACAAGCTGAAATAACCTGTCGGGCTGAAGTTGATGTAGACAAGAAGAATCACACAATTAGCGATCAGTGGGGATTTATCCTGGTAGCGGGAGATAGAAGGCAGGAGGAGCTTAGTCCTTTTCTCTGTCTGGCAAATATCAGGGCTATCTCGCTCAGATGTGCTCTTTCTTCTGTATTCCCTCAACCTATGTGTCATCAGTCACAGGCTTTACCTTTGTGGCAGCCCTCTGTGTTTTTACCTCCAAATGCCCCCTCACACCAGCATTTAGCTTGTTAATGTAATTGAAGTCACTCTGAGGGAAGGTGTTATGGATGATGCTCTCGCAATGAGACAATGCTCCCCTAATCTCCGTTTATCTAGAGGCTACTTCCCACCTTGAAAAGGAGAGGTAGCACAGAAACCCCATTTAGATTTGTTGAAACGATAATAATAAAGATGGTTTTAAATCAAAGACATCAGTTATGTAAATGGTTCAACCTACAACCATTTCTTGCCTGCACTGATTATGCAAAAGCAGACAAAACCGTCTTTCATAGCAGGTTATTTAAATTTTTGATTGCATTTGTTAATTGCTACTTTCTCTGCAATAATTTTCAAATAAAGGGCTTATTTAAGTATCCTAAAAAGACAGAGATTACATTGTGTCAGATCATTATACCTTTCTACATCTTATAATGTTACAAAGCACTCTCGAGTTGATTAATAACAACCAATTTCGTCATAAAGAGGTAGGACTACTGTAGCTATTGTAATTAACCTTTAAGTGTGATGGACTTTATCGCATATTGCCCATTTCTATTACTGACCCACATATATCACACCAGAATTTGCAGCCTTTCCTTGCGTTCACAGCCTCCCAGGAGCCACAGCGTACACTATGTGTCCGATGACATCATATCCCCAAGGGGGTGTGAATTATCTTGTTTTCACCAGATCTCTCATATGTATTTTCTCTGCTGTTCTTGCACAAATGTATCATTTAAACCATTAGCGGCACCTAGCTCTTTCATTAGAATGAACTATATCATCCCCTCCCCAGAGGCACCCGCAAGCCACCAGACTGTGAGAATACATTTCACTGAGAAGGAATATTGAAGGCGGCAACATGCCTAGGTAAAGTATTACTTAATTTATACTGCTAATGTATAACATTGATTCTCTGTGGGGAAAATAAAGGACAACATATTTTCAGGGCCCACATCATTAAGGTTTAATAATTTAGACCCAGTTAGCGTGATAATAAATATAGTGCAGGGACTTAAGTGAGGGTTTTGGTGATGAATGCAATTAGGAAACGTTGCACTTACATAGAAGAGTAATATGAATGGGGTGTAGAAATTAATTGGAGTTGGAGCAATGGTGTGGCCTGCGGTGTTTCACGGGAGGAATAAAAAACAGCCTATTTTTCCAAAAGCCCTATCCAGAATACTAACTGTCCTCTGCATGCTGAGTTTCCTTATCGATATCTACTTAACTAACAAATAGCTGCCCTGAAAAATGGGCTCCTGCTTCTCTTTTCCAAATGCAGGTCTGCTCTCTGAAATTAAAAGACGGTGATAATGTGCATATGGAATTCTTATGAAGCGTTTCATTTTATTGCTGTTTGGATGCATGGCTCTATACATTACCCATCGCGCTTCTGGTGTATCATCCGCTGGGAAATAATGTGATAACAGTCACTGCTGCATATGCAGACCCTACAAGATTCTGAGATCTCTTTATGTTGTACAGTTTCAACTCCTTATAATGAAGGTGCTACAGAAATATAAAGAAGCGAATAAAGCCAAAGTCAAAATCAAAAGCAGAGGGTTTAACGCAAGTCATTAGACTTGTTTCGACTTCCATCTACAATTGTTTATTTAACATTTGTAAAACAAATGCCATTATTTTAAACCAGGTCCTTAAGTTAAATTAAATAGCTTTCTTAAAACAATGTGAGAGAGTCTGTAAAGTGTTTCCAAACAAAAAGTGAATTAGGACTGCACAATGTGGTCTTAATATAACATTTGTGGTCACGTCTCAAAATTTTGCCACTGCACTGATTGTTTAGCCATGGCTAAATCTGTATTTTTATTACAAATGAAACCTCTGATGTTACTGCTAGAAACATAAAAAAGCTTCATATTCAAAGGTTTTCAAGCTTCTCAATGAAAATACTTTACATTTTAATAAAAAGCTCCTGGTGCCACTTTATAATTAGGAATAGTTCATAAAGGGTTTGAAATTCATTATTTATTTAATTATCAATCAATGCCATACAGATCAGTAATGAACCCAGCTTATGAATAATCTTTTTTGGCTGGTGTATATTCTTCCCTATACTACAATCTGTTTTGAGTTTAAGTTAAGTAATATCAAGGCGGCCCCAGGACCATCATGCATTGCTGACACATCCTAGAATCAAATGAAACGTAGCTTCAGCTTCTTAGAGGCTTTCATGTCCTGGTGTGTACAAAAAGGTTGAAACTTTGTTATCCAAATCATCACAGTGTAGTAATGTTTTTTTGCATTTAAGAAAACGTTGCAAATTAATACTTTTTATGATTAATCATAGTCATCAGATGCAGAAAGTTGCATTTCTGAAATTGTGTACTCACTGACTACTCCACACCAAAGAGGCCCTTCCAAGGAGACGATGGTATGAGTAGTAATATGCGCAATATAACATTGATAATGTTCCAGTCAAAGACCTTGCTCTTCTGTAAAAAAAAAAAAGGAAAAAAAAAAAAAAGGTGGAGAGCTGGCAGGTTTTTGAGAGCTTTCCAAGAGCCAGTTTTTACACCCCACCAAAAGATTAATACTGCGCCGCCCTTGAAAATTGAAAATCAAAGATATCAAAAAGCTCCTCGGGATTAGAGCCGGGGAGTCTGATATCAAGCCCAGTTTACTCTTTATGATGTCATTTTCTTTTTATGGGGGAAGCAGGGGGTGAAAGCTCAAGGCAGATGTGGGATCCAGGTTTGGGGGTAATCTCCCATATACCACAGTGCATAAATCTGCCCCATTGATTTCTGGAATCATGCTTCTATTGACAAGAGCGAGTCTCTCTTTTTGAAAAGTGATAAGTGCGCAGGGCCGTCCCACTAAACATTTATGGATGTCATTCCTGCCTTGGTCCGGGCCCCTGCTCTGTAATAGCTTTTAGCGTCATGTAACACTTATACGTGTGAGTGAATGCACAAATGTGTCTGAGACCCTGCTGAGTAAGTTTACGCTAGCCGTTAATCATTGTCTGGGCCAGCTGGCTGTAGCCACTGGGCAGGTGGGCCTGTCAGGTTGGTAGCCTCAATCATGCAGCACTGAAACCAGAGCCCTCAGGGACGACCATGCTCCTGGTCTCTCTCAAGTCCTGCATCAACTGGTGCTTACCAAGTGCTATTTTGACTGATACTTTAGATAACAGTCCAGTGTGTTGAACTTGCCCAAGAGCAGTAATTAAATCCCAATAAACAGGCACATAAAATTGGAAAGGAAGACATGATGTTTTTATTTTGTCTCTGGTTTCGTAACAGTGAAACATTAGATGGATTAATTCACTAGCCCGTGGAATTGGATATCTTTCCCCTGTACTGTAAATGTGGTCTTGACAGAGTGCTGTACTTTTAGGGAATTTCCGGTATTTGTCAACCTGGCTATTACTCTTGTATTTTTGTGTTCATGATAAAATTTTATTCCATTGTACAGATCAAAAAACAATATCAACAGGGAGTTTCAGACTCAGAAAAAAAGCTTTAGCTGCTGCTTTCATGCATGCATGTTGGTTGTGGCTTGCTTTTGAATTAGAGAAGTTGTAGCAAACACAAGGCATTGATTTGTATTAACAAATTTCCAAATTGACTTAGTTAAATTAATTAATTAAATTATCCAAATTGAATTAACACATTCTACAGTGTTCGGAGACATCGTCTTTTTAGATTGAGCTACCTCATCAGAATTGTTCTTGTCAAAATCAGCATTTCCTAAATATCCAAAACAAATGAGGTGAGTAAAAATGTTATCATTATCAATAGTAATAATGGGCAAAAAAACCCAGATAGAAAAATACTGATATTTTCCATTAAAACTACAATACGCAAGTTCTGGAAATCAAGCTAGCGCGCTAGTATGAGACTCAAAAGTGGACCCCTTTGTTGCTCCAACACCTTCCTCTGACTCTTCCGTTATGCTCCGTTCAGCCCTTCATGGACATTGTCGTCATTTACTCAGTCTAATGCTTGCTAGCCTTCGAGTCAGCCATAGCAACGTCTTACTGCAGCTAAAGATCCCAAAGACTCCCTCATGTAAAGGTCCTGTTCTCAAACCACCCTGACATTTAACTAGCTCATTGATGGACAGAGGGTCAGGGGCGTTTAGCATTTTCCACTGTAAGTTAACACTGAAGAGAGGGAGAGCACTATGCAACCTGTTCTTCCATCCATTGCCCTGAAGTGGCTCTGACAGGCAAGCATCTGTGCCCCCAGGAGCTGACAAGTGTTCTGTGAACCAGAGAGGAATGCTGGGGCCTCGGATTAGCACTGTGGCCCACGATGAGGATGTTCTCTGGGCTGTGAGGTTGAGGACAGTTTGGGGCACTGTGGGGTTAAAAATGGTCAGAGGAGGGACTAGGTTCAATGATTAGGTTCTGTCACTCACATTGTCCCAAATCAGAAATTTAATGCACATCAGACTGAAACAGATGCAGATTTAACTGGTTAAAGTGTTTACATTGTTAATTTAGATAATATTCAAGTTCAAGATTTAAGTTCAAGAACTGTGCTACTTAAAGGTCATGACACACACTAACTGTTGTTGTTTAGTACTGTAGTTCTTCATTAGCAGGCTGCTGCTCCTGTCTCTTCATTCAGTCATTAAAGAGTCTCTGTAATTAAATCAGAGAGTAGAAGGTGGATAACTTATGTCTTGTCTGTTTAATCCATACAAAAAATGCAAAGTGGTAAACAAGTCGGCTTTTTATGGAGCCCTGGGTTGGGCATAGTGACTTTTGGGAGTCTTGTTGTCATTGTGTGGTTGCCGGGCAACCAGTGGAGACTTCCCTACTTTTCATTTTTTCATTTAATTTTTGTACAAATTAAACAAACAAGATAAAACATGTGTTTGAACGTGAGACAGAGCCAGACTAGGTGTTTCCCTTTGCTTGTAGTATTTATGCTAAGCTAGGCTAATTGCCTTCCGCTGTAGCTTCATTCTTAACAGACAGGTCTGAGAGTGGTGTCAATCTTCTCTCCTAACTCTCAGTAAAACAGTCAAGTAATTCCCAAAATGTCAAACTTCTCCTTTTAACCAATCAAGCGAATGCACTGTAGCATCTGTGTGCTACTTGAGCTGTTACACACCTAGAGTAGATGAATATAGTACGTAGTCTATACAAACGGTTTGTAACACACATGAAAACGCATTACTGTGTTGTGTTGTGAGCAATCGCAAGATGAGTGATTTAAGTCAGCAATGAATTAGCAGCTCCAGTGTTCTGGGGGCATGTTGGTACAGTTTATAAACGGCTTGAAAACAAACCAGCTTGGCCTTTCTTGAGTTTCACACGGCCATCAAACTGTCAGGTCCAGGAACAGACATCTACCCTTTAGTGTCTCCTCATCCCTTGCTGTGCCAGTAAATTCTCTAAAGAGCAAAGACTTCTTTACTGCAATCTTTTAGCGTTACACTGACAGCCATCACACAGCCCTCCTCTTTTTCTCAATTTACATGCATATAGTAGCTGCTCTTGTAAATCATTAATTTAAGAGACATTAATTAAACAGTCAGGGATTATGTGACTCTTGGGCTACTTTCAGTACTTTGTGTAATTTTGGTTGAGAAAATGCTGAAAGAGCCCTTGATAAATAAAAAAAAAAAATCAAGGGTTTGGACACATAGAAGTACATATGCCTCTGCACAGAGCTTCTTCCTTCACCCACATTTCAGCATGAGTTCTCTGCAGCTCACAGCAGTTATAACTCACCCTGGGCTTGATATTATCTCCTGAGCCCAGTTTCTCTGCAAAAGTTTCACTGAAATTTGTGATCCTGTGTAATGAGAGTTGAGGGTACCACAAGAAATCACAGTCATAAAGTTAGGTACTGTAGATTATATTGACAGCATACACACATGCACATTGCACACATATTCACATCACTCACAGCTCTGTTTCCAGTCCCCCATTTGGAGCTGCGTTCCTGCGGGCAAGATTTATAAAAACGCCAGTGACAACACATCCTACTTGGCCTTTAAGACCTACATAAGTGGTGTTGTGCTGAGGCCAGCTGGGTATTAATAGTTGGCATGGGAAACATAAATTATTGCTCTCTTACCAAAAATGTCATTCAATCCCTACCTCTATACTTGTCAGGGTTGTCCTCTTGAACTGCTCAGTAAATCAAACCATATGTTTCACCCCAAGAAATATTCCAAATCCACAGGCTCAGCAATTGCCAAATCAACTTATCAATCAAATCCCATGCCTATCAATCTGGGTAGAGGAAAAATTGTTTCTCTAAAGGGGTCTGTGTCCTCCATGCTGTCCTCTGTTCTGTAACCAGCGTCCACTTTCTCCAACTATTTAATAAAGACACTTTGTGTCTCTGAGGCATTCATTAGCTGCCACATCCTGTTGTCCAGCCTGTCACAACACCGGTGTTAAAAAGAGACACCCATCGCCTATTTTGAGCTGGGATGACCTGGGGGCCAGTTGAGGATGAGGGCAAAGTGTGAAGGAAGGGACTGGCATTGTGTGAACATCAGATCACCATGCGACTAGCATGGCCTCAGCTGCAGCTCACACACTTGGCCCCTCAGTGATTACAGTGGCCAGACAGGAACATGAAAAAGATAAATGTTGGAAGTATAGTCCACCTAAATCAGCCAATTTGTGTGTTTTTATGAAACCAAAATATAATCAGATGTTATGGAGAAGACTGATTGACAGTAATTACTAAATATATAGCTATATATTTCTTTTTTAATGTTTGCTATAAAGGGAGGAGCTGTACTAAATTGCCACCGATTGCATCATCAGCATCTTCTAAAACTAGAACTATGTCTGAAATTAGCCATAAAACACATTTTTCTGAATTTATCCAAAATGTCAGCATTACAATAAAAATTTTAAATACATGGAAAACATGGTCTTATCGGCTTTATGATCATGTTGCAGGTTGTATGAACTCTTAAAATCATTACTTTGTCAAGTACAGAGAGATCAAGAAGGTTAATATCTGTATCCCTCAAGAGCCTCCGCTCCTCCAAACTGTTTTAAAAGATCCAAGCATGATCTGGTCCATGGGAAACGAGGGGTCGTTTTAAATGCGGTTAGCACTGATGACACCCTGGGGAATTCTTTACCTAAATATGATTTAGTGATAAATGAACTCAAATGTGTCGTTGTCCTCTGCTCCATGTGTAAATCCTCTCGGCATCACCGCCGAAGCGGTCACGAGGATAGGAACGGATTCCCTCGCTGGCCTGTGAACATCTGCTGGGCCATTTAGCCAGCTAATAGATCAGCCTGGAAAGAGAGAGAGAGAGAGAGAGAGAGAGAGAGCAGAGGTGCAGGTGTTCCTGGCCAGAGCCAGAAGACATCAAACCAAAAGCCCAGGCCAAATCCACCAGAGCACAAGTTGAATGACTCACAGCCTCTCACAGATAATAAAACAAGCATAAAGTTTGCTTAAGGTACAGGTGGGGGTATTTTGCACCGTACTCAAGAGAGACCAGGCACCGGCCCGGTACAGGGAGAAAGGTAATTGGATGCATATGGGAGGAGGTAAATGAAAGAATTTTGAGAATATCTCTGTGGAATACCTAATGGGGACAGGACAGAAAAGGAAATTAAAAATTATTTGAAGCAGATGGACTGTTCTTTGAGTTTTTCAGGGAAATTTATTAGTGCCGTGAAAGAAATGTGTCTGTTTATTTTGTACTGCCACGAAATGAATGGCCTGCTGAGTTGTGCTTGTGTTAGTTTATGACTGCCTGGTCATTATTCATAATTTAGAAGGCATTTGTTATCGATTCATGATGTAGCGTGATTTATTGGTGCATGTCAGGTTTCATTCAAAACTCCACCAGTTTTATTTCAGCAGCAGGCCCAGAGTTTATGAAAAATATAAACAAAGTTGGGCGATATGCGGATACAGTTTCATTTGTACCTTATTACATAACAGCCTTGGCTGGATTCAAATGGTGCCTCACTGTAATTCATTTGTTCCTGTTATTTCCTTATTGCCAACAACAATAAAATGAAATGTTCTAGAATACAATATCAGTCAAGAAACACTTTGTAATGGAAATGTTGATGGGAAAACGTCAAAATCCCTCCAAGTTCAGACACTGTTTAAAGTTCAGTGTGGTCAGGTAGGAACATAATATTAAGAATTGATCAGGAACAGCAGTTATGTATTATGAGCCAACCCCAAGAGGATTTGTTAAGAAGCTGTTTTGTTCCTACAGCAAGCATCGTTAAATCTACTGGCTCTGGACGTCTGGGAACATAAAGGTTAGCACTGATATTAACCCAACATATGGTTCAAATTTGAAAGAAATATCTCAAGATTAAAAGTCTCACAATATAAGAGGGTCAGCTCAATCTGTTCTGTCATAAATTTAGCCCTACTTGTGCGTTAACCTTTAATTTCCCCAACATGGCTGAATCTGTATTGACTCTCAACTCAGTTCTGCATTGTTTCCTCATGAAGATGAACTAAAACAAACACTGTCGCTGATGCAAAGCAGCCAAGACCTAGCTCAGCCAACATAAACAAGTTGCAGATCCAGTAGTTTCACAATTGTTGTTCAAAATCAACCTGCATCAACAATTGGTGAGAAAAGTAAAAGCTGCAGCAGCTTAAAACTGTAGCTGTAGACGAGACGAAGGACGCCATCTACAGGCAAGGAAAACAATACATGCTCTAAATAAGGCACTTGCACCACCTGCAGGCAAAGAGTGTTACAAGTGAACATCTGTAGGTTGGCGTCATCAGCATGCCTTTATCTGCAGGCTTGAACTGCTGCTTCCTTTCCGGTGGCTGCTACAGAATTGCACATGCAGGACTGTTCTGACAATAGGTCTTTTTCACAGCCGACATTTCGACTTAATGAAAAGCACAAGTGTCACAAATATCATAAGCGATGGCTCTGTTCTATTCAAGTGTCCCAGTAAACCATGACAGTGTGACAGTGAGCCAGCAGGCGCAATACCAGGAACCTGAAACTGAAGCACTTAAATGGAATTCAACCATCATTCAGTTTATTATTTCCACCTGTGTTTTTCCTATTGTGACGTGTCAGAATGTCTCTGGCGAAAAAAGGTGCCTGATCCGCCGCTCCCTTTGTGAAGAATCTGCTGCTGAACATGAGTGAGTGAGTTTATGAGTGAGATACAAACTACAAACCCCAACACATTTGAACTGTGCATTGTGCTTCAAGTTATGATGGAGTTTGTGTTGTGCTACTCTTTTCTTTCTTGTTAGATAACAAAGAGATACTCTCAGCTCAAGATTATGCCCTAGAATTCGAGGGAAGTGGTGAACCAAAAACATAGCACACACCTTTGTTAGGACCTGATGTACTATTGGCAGTATGAGACCTTAAAAGACTTCATTTCTTAAAAAAAAAAAAAAAATGCACACATGAAAAATAAGAGACAGGCAAAGATGTCTCAGTCTGAATCATTCGCCTCCTCTTCATATGTGCCCCTCAGAGCTACAGGCCAAGAAGGGAGATATGTTGTGCGAATTGTGAGAACAAAAACAATTCTCACCTTGAGATAAACAAGAGGCATCGCCGAGGCCTGCTCCCTTCCTGCTGTGCTCAGCGAACAGTTCCATCCAGGACAACCAGGAATTAAACCAACAGTGGAGTTCACCCACTGTCAGTATAAATAAAAAACTAGATCCAATGAGTCCTGAAAAAGCCGTGCGTAATGGGATTTGATGTCTGTGGGCGTAGATGAGAAAACAAAGTTGGAATCAAAAGAACAAATAAAACAGATATTTGAAGCAAATATCAAAGAGAGGAAGAAATCATAAACTTGTTTGCATAGTTGAAGAAAAGCTTTGTTATCCTGCAAAACAACAAAAACATCCAAGCCTTATTTTGTTTTGTGATGCCCTAAATGTCACGCAGCCTGAAATAGTTATGCTCCTAGGAACAATTAGCATCTCACTTATCAGACCCAAATTAAGTTGGGTAAATGTAAGGGCAGGTATAGACCTGCGGCTTGACATGTGCAATTACGTACTTGTGCGATTATGCCTACTGTGTGCAGCGAGCAGACACACCCTCACATCACTGGACCGTGCCTGTTTCATCTGGATCTAAATCGAGCCGTACCTTTCAAGTCTCAGATCGGCACAACTGACGGAAACAAACAAAACCCCTCCTGACAGCTCAAAAGCCTTTCTGTGTCTGTCTGAGGTTAGTGACGCTCCACGAGCTGACACATGGTAGAGGAAACAATTGCTTCATTAACAAGAGGTGAAATAGTTTCAAAAAGACCTCGTTCGCCGCGCTGAGAGGGAATTAATAGGCTTCGGATTGCTGTTTCAACTGAAGTAAATTAAGTTCATAGCTGACAAAATCATGTGGTGATAGAGCTTTTTCTCCGTATTTTATAGGTATTTGGCATCACTGACCGAAAGGGCAGCGACTATTACGTGTGGATTGACCCCCATTAGAATGTAAAATGATGAAAACTTGTTTAATTGAGGGTAAAGCACCAGGGGCTTGTCAAATCAAAAACTATAAATATGATCTGACATACCACATGTTACTACACTGACACTTACTGTGGAACAATTGGCATAATTGCATTTACAATATTTAGTTTAGATGAGAGGCTCAAATGCAGAGCTGTCACAATATAAAAAAAACATGACTCTATGCTATTAAATTAAAGTTATCATTCTTCTTTTAATTGTTTCAAAACCCATTTTTGCATTCATTGCACTTGCTGTTACCACTGGAAACCACAGTAGGTGCCAAATCGACCAAAGCTCAAACTGCCTGACTATGTGTATGAGAAAGATGTCTCTCTTCTAGTGACAAACCCACCAAAAATTATCACCCAACTCAACAGTTTGCCTCAGCTCTAGGGCCCATTTTAATGTTTTTCAGCTCAGTATTTTTGGTTTTATGGCCCACAACTTGAATGTATTTTTTTCAGTCTCACCTCTTTCATCAGCATGTTTTCTGCTGTTATTATCATATGCTCTGAAAGTCTTATTCAATTAGTAAAGTGTCCTTGGGAGTATTGGATGTATTATAAACTCACTCCTCACTACCTTCCCAGCATTGAATGGAAAACAGACGAAGTTAGAAACCAGCTGTTGAACTAACTTCAGTAGAAGAAAAAAAGTGATAAAAACAAAAGTTAAATGAGTTTGATGCTGAACTCACAATGTTTCTTCTAGGCTGGTAAGTAAACAACTGTTGATGCTATCGTTGGTTATGAAGCAATAGCAAAACTTGCGATAGCTCCTTTAAGGATGAGAACTTTCATGTAATTTGGTGACTAATGACAACTTTTTCAACACTACATTTTCTCATAGGCCACAATTACTTGACACCTTACATTCACATTACATATTACATACAACTCACAATTTTCCAAACTTGAGCTAACAAAGTGAACAAAGTGACATCTTACTAAAAGGATATCAAGCATCAAGTTAAGAGTTAAAGTTTCACCAGGAAGGTTGCAATTAGTTACAGGATGTGCCACCCCCTATACACAAACACAGCCATCACTACCCAAGCTTCCCACTATCCCATAATGAATGAGAGGCTTGCTTGAATTGAAGTGGCATGTCAGTGGGAGAGCAGGGCTTTGTCACTGTAATGGATGCCAACATACTTAACCCCACCATTTTAGACATTAGCTTCCACCACTGGAACTCCAGAGCGGGCAGCTTCTGGAAACACTTTTCATATCCAGTCCGCTTATAGCCTTTCCCTCTCCCCCCCCCTCGAACGCTTGGCAAAGAAGAAGATCTTATGATTATAGCAGCTTTTGTTTTTATCCCGACTGTGCTTGGATGGGTTTGAATTTCTAAGAAGTTCAAGATGTGGCAGGCAGACAGGGAGATAGAGAGACAGAGTTAAGGTGAGAGAGAAAAGAAAGCAGAGTGGGGAACAAGACTGTTTGAACTGAAGAGTGTAATGTAGTCAGGATGGAATCTGTCACTCAGCTTATTGCATGTTGATGACTCAGGGTAGTTTCAGCTGTAAGCAGCTCCTGATTTATGGACAGTCAGTGAACTCCTGCGGGCAGCGAGGTAGGGAGGAGAGGGAGATCACAGCCTCACAACTGCAACAGGACCTTCTTTTTTTCAACAGAGCAAGGAGAGAGCGAGAGAGGGGCTGAGAGAGAGAGAGAGAGAGAGAGAGAGAGGCAGGGCCTGCATTTTTCCCCATCATGCCAGACTGCTTTGCACGGCAATTAGCTGTGTCCTCATTTAGTTTGCCCCGTCCCAAAGGGTAATGAAAGTCGTACATCATCTTCAGGGCCTGCTAATTATCCAGCTCAGTTGCAGGTAAGCTTTGTAACCATGAGAAGGCCCTGTCGCCCAGATATTTATTGCTCTTCCAATAAGCGGGTAAAAAATACTCTCTTGAAAGGTTGCCTGTACCAGGCACCTCACATCCTTGACATACCTTTTCACAAATGTGCTAGTCAAAGGGGAAATGTCTTCATTCCACATAAATCATCTCTTCTGGTGTGGCAACAAGATGTCCGGCCAGAGCTGTGTGCAAGTGCTAGAAACCGGAGAACATAAACATTTTGGGGGTCAGCTTGTCTGTGTTGATTTACATATGGATGGCTAATGGAGGAAACACAAGTGAAATACTGTACTCTGTAATAGTATGTCTGGTGGACTTTGCCTGCTCCTGCTGTTTCCATTATTGAGAGATATGCGTGTTTGGATTGTGCTGCTCAGCCTTGAAGTGCAGCACAGTTTCCTTGTCACACTAAATATACTTAGTTGGATAACAAAACCAAATATTTATAGGTAATCTTGACTTGATGCTAATGAAGACAAAATACTACAGAATATATATACACCTTGATTTAGTTTGAATAATTGAGAAGTATAAATACATTTTCCACAAATCTGGGGAATATTTCTTTTCTCCAAACTGGTTCAAAAGCAATGAACAAAGTGGAATATTTTCATTGTATGATTAGCTCCTAAATGGCTAAAAAGACACAATTAGTCACAGACTAAATTTTATAAATGAGACCTGGTATGACTAAGAAAGACAGGCAGGAGATGATGAATGAAAGAGCACCAGAAGGCAGAGTATTCACTGCCATCCTGGCTAAGATGACAGTACAAAATCCACTGTGAGTGATGCCCTGACATGTTTGGATGTTTTGGCCCACATCCTCTGTCACCTACATATACAGATATGGAGTCTGTCTCGGTCCACTGATTGTGGCCTTCATTCCGTCCTGCCTTCGTGGTGTCATCTTCACCCCGCCATCATATCCACCCTGAACCTGGCAACCTAGTGCAGTCTGGGTATTGGAGTCAGGAGAGCGCAGGGTGAGCGCTAGAGGCAGAGAGGAGACTAATTGTCAAGGTTATGCCTCGGAAGATGATTGATGCCAGGCTGGGCTTTCCTGTCAGCCTGTCAGGAGGCAGGAATGTTTAATGTTCTCATTATTGGTTACGCTGTTGTGTATATTTCTCTGTCAGCGCCGCCGAGCCATCTGAACTGCCAAAGCACTTCAAAGGCCTGCAGGTCATTTATCTTCCCCTGACGCTCCCAATGCTCAGCCTCAGCTGAGTGCCAGTGATTTGTTATGACTTGAGAGCTGGCTGACAGACAGGTCCTCTGTACGGAGGGGGGAAAAAGGAATCCTTTTTGTCACACTGTGAAAACATCAATGTTCCCGTAATGGGCTACAACTGTCAGTGGAGGCCAGCACCTGACAGTTGTGTGGCCTCACTAATTTGCAGTCCCAGTGACTTGCACTCTTCCCAGTTTAGATTTGGTTGTGGTGTCACATACAAACAGGCCGCCATCTGTTGTTCACCGCCACAGGGAGGGCGGAGGAGAAGAAGAGGGAAGGCTATGCTAATTGAAGACACCTCGTCATTTCGTATTAATCATCAAGCCTACCCGTCCTTTCTTTTGAAGTCAGGGCCGAGCGATGATGAGAAAAATAACTCTGTCTCACAAGAAGACAGGGAGGAACATACGGCTCAGGAACACTGTCCAGAACATGGGTGAAAATAGAGAGAAGGGAAGGCAGAGGAGAAGAGATAGAGGAAGGAGGTGGGGAGGAGGGAGGTCTTGCAGAGGGGATGAGAGGAGGCTAGAGGGGAAGAAAAGGAAGAGGTGAGGAAAGGGGAGGGGCATGGGTGCAGCAAGAGAGAAAGAGAGAGAGAGAGGAAAGGGAAGAAAATCAGATCTTTGTTTCCTTTCCCAGGCCATGACATGATTAATCGTTTTCTTCTGATCTAATTTTGGAACATGAAAAACAGCACATTTGTCTTGAAGAAAAATGATGTGCCGCACTGTGCAGATGGAAATTTCAAGCCCTGAAAAAGATTAAAGTGAAATTCCACTCCTTAGACCTAATCATGAGTTGTACATTATACTGTCGTCTTAACCAGATGGTGAGTTTGATTCCCCGGACCCTTCCTCATATTAATGAATGTTAGACTGTTATATTTGACTTTGGTAAGTGAAATGTCTATCAGGCCTAATGGACTGCCAGCCAAACTAACACACGCTGCACCTCTTTCTGCTCGTCCTGCATTTTTCATGCCGTAGACTGGTGCTCTATGTAGAACATTGTGCTTCCCCTTCCATTTCTCACAGTGTTGTCGCCCGCCCTGCCTGCTAAATATTTTCACACAGAGGGTGGAGAACAAGAACAAACTTGTGTCCACAGCTAATTTCCTCCCATAGGTTAGGGCCATAACTCTGGACTTACAAGCGTCACCTGGGGCAAGCAGGGACGGGAACTCAATAGTAATGTGATTAAGCTTCCAGTCAATATGACTGCATACACGGCAGTATGTTAACCAACCTAATTATGAGAGGGGTGATAAAAGGAGAAGAGTGGGTGGCCGGGCATTTCATCTCGGCACACATGCGGTTGCCCTGTGGCACTGTCCTTTTCCTACTGGAGACTCTCACACACACATGTGTACACACACGCACAAACACACACACAAAGAGTCCTGTATTTCCTTTCAGGTAAAGCCTCTCTCTCACTTGCCACAGACAAATTGGGTTGTTAGTTGTTGTAGCAAACTACGCACCGCAAAACTGGCACCTGTCTCTAATGTTGTTATGAAATTATTTTCCCATCAGAGAAGGATGATGACAGAGCACAGTATTTATTGAGTAACACTGATACTAATTTCAGGATCTGCGGGACTCTCTAAGCTCAACTTCAAAACAACTGACATCAGCTTTATTTAATGTTGCTATCCATTATTCTTTTACTCCATCTGTTTATCTTAGGGGAATAGTCCCACCTCATGAAAACACAGAAACGAGACTTTGGATAGTTGTGTGGGTCTTTTTGGCTGCTGGTGGAGGCCTTTTACATCCTTTTCATGCCTAAGCTAACGCTGCTTACATGTTGTGTCATAAGGTAAATCCAGTGTAATGCTGTCCACTTTCTGCTCTCACTGCAGCTTTCCTGTGTGTTACTGAACAGCCAGAATTGTAAAATCTGGTAGTTGACGAACTCTCGTGGCAGGCTGCCACTCTCTTTGTTCGCTAATATAGAAAATGCAAATGCTTGGAGGAAAATCTATGAACAGGGAAAAGACCAGGGGGAGTAAAGGGAGAGAGCCAGCACAAAACTTTATTCATGAATATGCCAGACGCATACTCAAAACAACAGCCCCCTGAAACTTGGACGGCGTCGCAAAAACCACGAACATGAACGGAGGGAGACAGAGAGAGCACAATGCCAATATGTCACACGCTAAATAGTTTTAAATTAGAGCCTGTATACGCCTGTTGGAGACTACATTCATCATACTCAACCTTGGTCTGTTTCTTGCAAACCTGGCAGTAAGAGCTTCCACATGCCAGTGTCGGCGCTGGGGAGAAACAGAATCGGGTTATCAGCAGAAGTTTACTTGTCTTTAATCAGCCTGTAGCTAATTACCAGGCTTCCACACAGCGTGGCCATAAGTCATTAATCATACAGGGCGTCTGGGAGCTCTCAGCTTTGTCCTGGACCACTGCTGCAGACAGGAGCTCCCTTTTCCATGATGGAGCTCTTTCCCTCTCTCTCCTTCTCTCTGCGTCTCCTTCAGAGCAGCGATGCCTATAGCAGCAATGGCGTCGCCCATTAGGGTGTAAATTACAGGCCTCGTCGTAGATACCCAAACAAAGGCCATCTGTTGTACTTCCTGTTTCTCTTCCCAGCGGCCTTCTGTATGCCTCTTTTTTTTTTTCCTTTTTTTTTTTTTTTACAAAAGATAACTTCAGCATTACTTAAACAAAACTCATAGTGAAATGAATGGGCGCACGCCAAAATGTGCTGCGTTTTTGTGCAGTAGTTGGCATGTTCAGCCAATCAACAAATCAGCACTACATGGTGATGTCAGTGTTTTTGTGGCAAAATCACTTGCAAGTTAGCTGACTGACGTTGGGTTCCATCAAAAGTTGCCATGGAGAAAAGTGCACTGGTAATATTTTGCAGTGAAAGTAGAGGTGAGAAATAAAATTGTCATTTAGCCAGACCAGGTGATACATCATTCTGTCTGCGCTGCAACACCCTCGCTCACCAGTGACTAAATGGGTCCAGGGCTGTTTTCAAATTACAGCACAGAGGTGCTGAGGTCTCCACAAGGATCCATCCATGGCACTCTGACGGCAACATTTTTAATCTGCCGTCCATACAGCTGAAAGGTTCATCTACGTGACAGTCAGAGATAGATTACTCTGTTGGAATGTTTCCAATGATTACATCTAACCGGCCAACACCATGTGTAAAATAACAGGACAACAAGAGGGAGAGGGAGACGAAGGACACTGACACAGAGAGAGAGAGAGAGCAGAGAGGATGTCTTCTTCCATCACTCTGATCCCTCGGACAGCTCCATTCACCGTCCTCCATCACTCTTTGACAGGGGATATTTCCTGCGACCCAACTCTTTTTCCGTGCTACTGAAATTCCACGCTCAAATGTACACACACAAGCATCATTCCAAAGAAAAAATATCTGAAAGGAGCTGGCAACTGCAAAGTGAAGCTTTCAGCTGCTTTTCATGCTACTGCATGACAAACTCCCATGGTTGGCTGAATGTCTCCATCGGCCAGATGGAACAAAACATCCCTTTGTGCACCTTGGAGGTCAACCTGTTTCCCATCATGAATAACACACACATGCAACACACAAAATACCTGGTGTTAAGTGAATTTTTTGGTGCGTCGGATGCACACACTCTTGACAGGAACGGAGAAAGGTTGCGATTTCTTCCTGACTCTTCAACTATTTGAGCACGGGGTTGTGAAGACAGATGGTGGGCCATGTAAAAGCAAAAGACTGGCATCAAATGAAAGATTGTTTAAAGTCAGAACTGCCAAAGCTTTATGCCCATCATTTATCTTGTTACCAATAGATCAAATTCACTTCATGGCAGAGTCATAAAAATGTATGAGAATGTAAATGGCTGAGTGACCCATTCATCTTGTTTAAAGTGGCAAATGTAACATGCTTCTCATCCTGGGTGATAAACTCATACTTCACTCTTTTATGAAGGATTCATTGTTGATGGTGAAACGTCCTGAATTTCATTACAGCAGCAGGTAGAGAGGCTCTGTCGAGGTACTCCTGTTGCAGTACAGTATGTGTAAATCACTCAAGCTGTGTTACACTGGGGACAGACCAGGATACAGTTTTTTTTTTTGTTTTTTTTTTTGGAACAAACTAAAATCGGACCTCAACATTTTCTCCTGCCATTTTTTAAAGCTCATAGCATTTTATCCAAAAGTCAAACTGAATGCTCGCTATTCAAAGCCAGTTCACCCTTTCAAAAACCAAGATACTATGTGACATTTTTACTTTACGTATTTTCCTTTGATGTTGTTTCCTGAAAAATAACATCAATCATTCTGATTTCCTCTTGAGAAGAAAAAGTACATGTGAGTGACTCCCATTTGGCTTCCCCAGCCTGAGAAGTTGTATTTCAAAAAACCTCAGAGGACAAAAAAATGCAATCATGCCACTAAAACTCAATATTTCTGCTGGACACAGTGAGTGGTGAGTGAATCAAAGGGCAGGTTTTTCCCTCACACCAACCCACCCACACACACATACACACACATACACACACACACACACACACACACTCACATTCAAAGTGCTTGCATACACACAAATATAGATACACACATCCTAGACAGAAACATACACACATTAGTCGACAGGGCAGTACACTGAGGTGGTTTATGCTTCTTGTCAGTTGGAGGGCGTGATGAAGTAATGATTAATATGGGGGATGTTTGGAAATGTAAATCTGTGCTGCAGCACAAATAAACCAGGGGGGTTTCTGGGGATGATTAAATGGACATTTCACAGTTGATTGAGCATGCAAAAAGTCATCCATTTCCCGCTAACTCTGTAAACAGCAATGGCTACCCCGTTTCCTGTGAAGTATATGATGGTCGTTGTGGTTTTATATGCACACACAGGCCATTGAAGACGAATGAGTGGCTGAATTTATATAACCACTGGGATCTCCTGATTAGGTAATTTATATGGAGGACAGGTTTATAACTGCTAACTCACCGTCATGTCCCGCAACAATTATTCCTGAAATCCGGCTGTAAAAGCAGACGGTAAATTCTGCATTTCTCTTTTGCTGTCATCAGGGCCCATAACCTGAGATCTGATTTTCAATAAATCTTATGGAGGGCAATTACATCAAGGGAGGGAGACTTTCAAAATTGATCGGAGTAGTGAAGAGTAGCATGTATAGTGTCTGTCTAAGATTGCCCTCAGTGGCCTTGGCGAATCTAAAAAGCTTCCAATTTATAGCATGTCCCACATATTTGAGAAAATGGAGTATCATCTCTTAATGCGTCAGGATCTCATCTACTGAGGGTGAAGGTAACAAAACATGTTAAGACAGAATAACATGAATTCACGGAAGACGTATTGAGTGAAATGACTGAAATGTCAGTAATCTGATCAATATACTGTATGACAAATCAAGTGAGAGAGTGACAAAGAACTGAAATAATAGGCGTAAAGAAAATCAAGTCCAAATTACCATCAGATGTCATGTAAACTCCTGCTACCTCAGTTTGCATACACTAATAAACATACATTACAGCTAAGCTACAACACTGTGATCGCAAAGCCAAATGTAATCACTGAAAGTATACATGACTGTCAGGTAGTTTATTTTGCTGTTGACCCAGTGACAGAGATTCATGAGAGCTTCACTGTCATTGTCTCCAACAAGGAAATTACAGCTGCAGCTTCAACCAGGCACAGAATCATCCAGAGATATAGAAAGAACAACATAAAAGTTTAAAATATACAATATCGGATTTAACAAGGAAGAAAGTCATTAATTAAAAGAAGGTAGTATGCAGTGCTGTGAAAAGTAAATATAGTGAGTTGTGAAACATAAACATGGCAATAAAAATAGAAATAGAAGTGTGAAATACTGTGTATACAACTGACATAGTACGACAGCAGCTGAAAATGACAAAGTCAAAAGGTCATCAAAGAGTGATCTTGTAGTTGACAGAACATTTGACTGTAAGGTGACAGTGGCATAAGCCTGTCTCTTTAAGATCCAGGGGTGTTTGGCTATAATACAAAGTATAAGATTTCCAGGATTTTAATGTCTCATGTTTTTGGAGAGGCAGCGTAAAACTCAGAGACAAGGGGAAACAGTTATCTTTATTGTACTATTTCATTTTTATTGTAAAGTGCTTTGAGCTACAACTCTAAAATACTCTTTAAAGAAAGTAAATAAATATTAGCTTATATTAGTCTGTTGGTCATTAGACCAATAGCCCATGAAGAAAATATTCAAAAGCTACTGTGTGCTATTTTGTATGTTACTGGTGTGTTCAGTGTTGTTAATGTGGAACAACAATGGGCCTCTTACAAAATCTAATTAAAACTTAAATCAAATTCTGGATAAAAGCATTAATATTTTATTTAATATTTATTTTTGCTCTCATTAGCCGTCAGATTGTTGGAAAGTCAAGACAAACAGATCTTGGTTAGCTTACTTTTCAACTTCACCAAATGTACAAAGTTTCAAATATAATCACTTTGCTATATTACTTATTTACAATAAGGTAATAACATGGGGAAATTTTCTCTTCTCAGCTACTTTCTCGTTTATTGTATGATGGTGCCAGATGAAAAAAGGGAAAAGAAAACATGCAAGTTACATTAAAACTCCTTTAAAGTTTAACACTGTGGCCGAGCATTCATAGAAAATTAATTTCGACATCTCTCTCAGTGTATGTTGGTTTGCTCTGGACAGCATCTGGTGAGAAGTGGATGTGTGCTATTAACAAGTCCTCTGGTTGAGGTCCCACCCCAGCATGGCTGCTTGTAAATGGCACTCTCTTATGGAGACAAATCACCCACTGGTTAGGGTTTCAATGAAAGGGGATACAGTTAGAGTACATAAATATAGCCGTAGGAAGCACCACTAACCATGTGATACTCAAACGATAGACTTTTTGTGGCCAAGAGCCAGGTTTCACTCCAAAGAGGCTCAGCTACCAGAACAGCTAAAAGCTCACAGTATACAGTGTGAATGGAAATTATATCTGTAGCAGAGCCTGGGCCCAGATAGTTTTCAACAAGCACATTTAGCTGAACAGATGAGATGGATGAACCATTAAATAGCACACAGAAAATACAGGCACAACTGTGTGTTGGCTTTACGATGTGTGGAGAGGTTGCAACTTTCTCTTGGATTTTAATGTGTATTTCAGCCAAATAGAGTCAAAGAGACGTCTGTAGAGAGCTTATTAAAACCTGACACGCAGAATCATGTGTATGTGTGTGTGGTTGCGAGGAGAGGGTTGAGTGTGAGCGGCATATCATGTACAATTAACTGGTACAGAAACACAAAATAAAATAAAAAATAAAGAGAAAATGCAAGGAAGTTGCATCCCTTTCGCCTGCACAAAAAATCCCAGATTGAGTGTTGTAATGATAATTGTTATTAATCAAAAGCACTTTTCTGGTTGTCTTTATATCTGAGGAGAGACCTGCAATGAAGTCAGTGTGATGCGTGATGTATAGTCTCTGTCCTCGAGCGTGATCATCTCGAGAACTCCTAACCGACACACTGACAGACAGTGGAGCACTTTACCATGAGACAGTGTATCACACAGCTCGTGCATCAAATTAGCAATTACAGCTTTGAAGTTCACAAGATTTAAGAAGACAAAAAAAAGAAGCATTTTGCGTCTCACATGCTTGACTGCCCCATCATCTTCATATTTGTTCACAGCTGCCACATTGATTCTCTTTCTTTTCGCCGGGAACAAGGGGATATTGTTCTATCGTTTCAGAGTGAAAGCATGCAGGCACTCAACCTGTCGAAACCATGCTGGGCTGTGTTGAGCTCTGAACTGGAAAATGCTGGCTGCCTCCCTGCAGTTTTGGACTGTCTGAAGCAGTGGTTCTCAAACATTTTCATGTCACACAACCCGAGACAGACACACATTAGGCCATAGACTCTGCCGCCAGTGAAATTTCCTCTCCTTGACTCCCATAAGGTAAAATCTCAAGCCATTGATTTACTACTGAATTATATAACTGTCTGCAGCCTGCTTGCTACAGTCCTTGTTCTGATACCCCCTCTACATGAGATCATTTCTAATGAGTTAAAATATAGAAGAATTAACTTCACCAGATGCACCAAAAGCTTACTCCTAAGCAAAGCACTGGTCTAAAGGCAGATGAAATTAATGCCAATAGCAGTTGCGAGTGGAACAAGTGAACATACGTCAAAAGAATGGGTGGCTCAGTTCTTATCAGAGCACATAATCAACAGGTGTTCTAAAGTAAACACTGGGATGATTAATCGTTTGGATATCAAGTCGCCTTTGCCACAAGAAAATGCTCAAAATTCAATTAACTGCCAGAGACATTAAACATTAACAGAGTGTAATATATTAAAAGAACAATGCCTTTTGATTGGGGCGTCCATGAAATGAAGTTTAAATCACAGTGCGATGAATAATACTCTTTGGCTTTGTTTGCAGACCAATAGACTGGTCGCCTGCAAAGAACTGACGGCATGTTTCTTTGAACTGGCATTTAGACTGACAAACACAACACAATTGCCAAAAAAAACAGACCCATTCATTTTTCATAATAGGGCTCTCATGTGAGCGCTGAGGGTAAATCCCACATCAAAATTTAAAACAGATCTATTTTTTATACGCGCCACTACATCAGATCACCCGCATTACCTGTGGAGTCCTGGACCCGAGGCCCTTTTTCACAAGCGCATACAAACGCACACAAAACACTCAGCTGCACCTTGGCTGCTGCTGGTGATGCAGTGTTTCATGGCACCCTGTTTGCAGTGAAGTACTGAGCAGCTTATTAATCAGTGCTGAGAGGTCTCCCATCCATCCAGGCATATGGCTGCTTGCCTGTGGAACATTTTAAAGGCAAGCAGGTCTATACAACAACCATTAAAAGCACCGAGAGCCATATCCTGTAAATTATTTAGCTGGGAGAGGGTAGTAAATCAGTGTGAGTGTCATATACTGAACATGGCACATGCTGCAGTGAAAAATGCATACAGAGTGACTATTCACACATGGCGCTGAGCATGGCATTTAAAACCCTGTGTCGTCCGCCATCTCTCCATAGCCCTGTCAATTTCAGTCACAACTAATTCATTGAAGTTGATTATGAATGATCCATTTTGGGAATTTGTACAATTGCACTGTGCTGACTATTGAGTTTATGTACACTGGAAGCGGGGGATTATGTTTCAAATCAGTGCTTTTCTGCATTGTTATTTCAAAGACCGAGGCAAAACAAAAGATTTCCAGGAAAACTATGTTCAGTCTATGATGAACAGAATACTGACTTGAAGCATTTTGAGGCATTAATAGTTATGTGAGGAAAGCCTTGCTGCAATTGTATTTTCAGAGATGCTAAAGCCTCAACACTCCAAACTAAACATTTTGTAGTTTAGCCATAATCAGTCTTCCTTCACACAGCTGTTCAAATATTCCATTTGTAATTTTTGAGGCAAGAGTTATTCCTGAACGTCTGTGCTTGAGATCTGGCTTGTCGACAGGTTTCACTGTGACTGACACACTCATCAAAATGAGAATCCTTCTTGCCTGGGGGAACTGTGATACCTGTCAAATGGTGGATATCTTTTAATGTTCCTGTCTCAAATGCATGTCAGAGCAAATGCCAAGTCATAACATCAGTTATTACCTGGATGTTCAACGCCTGATTCCTCTTATTTACCTAAGGTTTCAAAAGATCCCTTCACTTGTCTTTCCCGCTTTCTTTGTGGTGAGAATCCTCCTTGTGACAGTTTCTCTATCTTCGAATTTTCAGTAGATTTCATCTGTTTATTTTTTGATTGACTCCTTGGGTTTGCGGCATGTGTGCATGTGTACGTTGGTGTGCTTGTTCTCTCATAATATTTAAAGCCCTTAAGGTTGATAGCTTGCATTTGCCAGCTTCCATCTTAAAGAAAATTAACTATAACAGACTTCCACATCAGACACACTCTGCAGGCTCCTGTGTGTTGTGTGACTTCCAGCTTACTCACACACTGTCTATAGGGGGAGCAGTTCAGCACATGACTGTCACAACACTTTTGGCTTTCAAAAAGCTCTGTAACCTCAAGTCACATAGTAGGGAGAGTTTCTTGTCACATTAAAACAGTTGCACTTAATCCAAACTCTGGGGAATGTCAAACATCACACATACATCTATGCTGTTCAAATACCGTGCATTGTACGATATGTGTGTATTAGTTTTTAACTTGTTATTTTCAGTGCAGTTGGTTAAATTAAATCAAAAATACTGAATTAAAAATAACAAAGAGCAGTTATCCTGCTATGCCATTGTAGCAGCTTTGCTCCTATACAGAATGTTACTATTCAGACAACACAGGTAAATCTGCAGCTGAGTAGTTATATAGTTTAAATTGCCATATCTTTCCTTTTTGCAGTGGCATAATGTTCCTATGATAATTTTTTTTAAAATAATATGCCTTACTGTTTTAAATAAAAAGCTTATTTCAAAAGGAAAACAGATAAACTTGCTTGTTCAGCATATGGTCGCCTATAACATTTTCACTACACCTTCAGCAGGGTAGACAACAACAAAAAAGCGAAAAAACAAATGGATTGTAGGTAATTTTCGGTTCAGTTTCAGAGTTAAAACTAAAATGCATTAAAGCAATAAAAGTGATGTGAGCCACCATATTTCCTGGGGCTGTGTTGCTGTATGTCTTGCCCAATTTGTCTCCCAGTCAGGCCCATTAGTCTACTACACTCCCTTCTTAATACGCTCAGCTCCCCGAAATGCCTCAGATCAATGTGTGATACATCGCAGCATCATCATTTACTGCATGTGGATGAGCTGAGAAATGTCCTACTCTCCTATTATTTCCTTGGAGAAGTCTCTATTGAAAGTCACATGGGTACAGGCAGGGAGAAGTAGTTTGGTTTGGGGTTGCTGGTGTAGAGGTGAGGGAATTGTTTGGTCCACTGACATGAATGAATTGCTGGAGTAATGTGGAGGCTGGTAATAGTTGAATAGTTTATATCAACTTGATAAATATAGCTCTCATAAATCACATAAGTGTTATATATTGCTGTTTTTCACACTTGGCTCCAACCAGGAAACTCTGGAGAATATCACAGTGGATTGTACACTTCTTTTTTTTTCTGTATAGGCTACATAAAGTTCTGGGTCTTCAGTGGTTCCTTAAATTGGATAATAGTCCTATGGTGCACCACCATACTGTAACACAAGGAACTATTAATGACCCCAGATGGTGCTTTACAGGTTTGCGACTGATTGTGTCTTTTTGAAAAAAAGGTGGGAAATTCTGCTCAGTGGTGCAATGGAGGCAAAACAAAACCATGTCTGTTTAAAATAGTCACCTGTTAGCACAGAAGCATTTCATAATGGCATTATTATGTTTTATGTTTCTTTGTTCCAAATGTAGTCGCCCTTTGTATCTCGAGGGAGGCCTGACAGCAAGAACCTCTAGCATAATCAAGCACTGATCTTACCTTGATGTGTCTGAGATGGTGCCGTTAGCTAGCTAGCAAATATGCTAACCTTAGCTGACTTTCTTTATCATTTAATGGTGATAATAGACATTTTCACAGCAGATATTTTGGCATCTCATAGCAGGAGAAGCAAAGGTTTAATTGACAACATTTATAAAAAAGACTGCATTCCATTTAGGTGAGCTAGTTCCAGGGGCCAGGTATTGGGCATGCTAGTTTACTGTCATGGCTTGAGCTTTTCCTGCTACAACAGGTCAAAATGACTGGCTGATTTGTCTTAAATTATGACTTTAATGGAATTTGCTTCATGATTTATCTTAATGCATCAGGCTCATGTTGGCTAACAAAACTTTCGAAACAGCATCTGTAACAAGTTTCCACTGTTATATGGTGTAATTGGGCCAAAAAATAAAGCAAAATGATGAAAAGGGGCAGTGTGTGAGAAAGCAAAAGTTTTTGATTTGCAGTTCGATGTGGAAACTTTTGAAAACATAAAAGGGCAAGAGGAGTTAGCCATTCAACCAAACTCCCCATCCGCTGGACCCCATGGGCACCACTGCCAGAAATGTGATGAAGTTTTGTAATGTAACTTTTGGTTGTATCCACTTTCCTTCAACTTCACTCAATCTACGCCCACATCAGTTTGTGATTTTCTTTGAGAATCCCTCTGAGAATGTGTCTGAGCTTTCTGCATCCAGCCATTAGTTTTTACACGTAGGCGGATCAAGCAATGACAACTCCTACGTAGCAAGATTTTCCACTAAAGAAAAGGTTAAAAAGCCAAATAGTCACACCCTTCCTCAAAGCCAGCACATATTGTGGTTATACAGCACTGTTATTCACAGGTGGTGGTACAAATGGTATCTACAATGTATTTCTCCCAGAAAAAAATTCGAAGCGTACTCCAAGCAATACATGGTACACTGGAAATAATTTAATTGTAGATTTTTCTTTTAAGAGTTACAGTATGTGATAGTATAGACTATTAGCTGTCGGTTAATGTGTTAAAAATATTACTTGGTGACCTTGAGGGTGGTGTGAACTGTTTTAGTGTTAGCGGTGAAATCATAACGTTTAGTGTAGCAAGTGTCAAACAACAACATGTACAAATCTGTATTTCATTTCAATGAAAAATCCACAGGGTAAATTCAAGCAGCGTTTATACAGAGCTGCGTTACTAAGATGCTAACTACTAGTAAACATTTTGAGATTTTAGCAAGACTGCTCTGGGTATTTTCTCGTGCTTGTGTGGTTTCTGCTTAAGATGTCAATGACAAGTTCTGTCCGATGTTGCCACGTAAAATACAACAAATGGAAATTATGTTTCAAATCTTACTTGCAACCATCTCAGTGTTATTTATTTGATATAAATTATTTATAATTTTTAAAAAAGTTCCATACAGTCTATGCTTCATTTACATTATTCCATTCTCTCATGGTCATTTTTATTACCATGTGTGCAAGTGCAATATTTATTTCAAAACCAGTTTTATTCAGTTATGAGCATTGTTATTTATTCATTTTTACAGGATGCAGTATGTTTCTTATAACGTATCTGTTGCCAGTTAACAAAAATTAAGAAAATAAGATTAAGTTTGTAAAAGATGTTGTTACTCTTGAGCATTTGGTTTGCATTTTAGTAATCAGATGGTAAGAAATTTGAACATTTAAGGAGGTGCCGAAGTTGTGCACTTCTCTATATTTCTGATGGAATGATCAGAAGGATCTGGGTTTATGTAGTCAGTAAGCATGTGAGTCATGGTAATTGGCAGCCCACACCCATGGAAATGACATCATGTACTCATACTGTCATGTAGGGCCGGTGACACACCATCAGGATTTACTCATAGAAAGGAGAGAACAGCAGAAGACAGCAATTATGTGGTAGACTGAAACCTCAAACCTGTCAAAAAAAAAACTTGGAAAGCAAATGCCTTTATCTCAAATTAAGTTGGTTGACTGTCTTTGATAGTCCACTGGGTGGCTACACACAAAGACACATGCTGTAAGATGTCTTATACTGTATTCACCCAGCTTCAAACAATTACAATAACCTTGTGATTGTGTGCGGTTACACCCTGAAGATTCAGTGCTTAGGCATTGCTGATTTCAAATGAAGGCAAAGAGCCCTTTGGAGCCGAGCCCATCCCTGACATTTTCTCTGCTTTTTACATTTATCAGTGACAGACAACAACCTCATCAGCTTGCATACTACTCCAACATACTCCATTAAGGTGCCTGGAATAAGGGTGCATTTCCATAAAATATTCTTTGTCAGGATCAGAAAATGGGCAAATTATCTGAACACTAAAACACCCCAGCGCACCATAGATCCCAAAGCAGACAGAAATGACCTCAATTAGGCTGTCTAAGCACAAGAAAGTGTCTCACTGGTTAGAGATCTGAGTGGCACAGATAGATCAACACTGCCACTTCTCTCACATCACCTGGATGAGCACTTTACATTTGTAAATCAATGAGCAGGGTAACCACATGTAGAAGAGCTGGGAGGGATTCCTGTCTGCCTTGGCACAGATTTTGAGAACCAAATTACCTCTATTACAGCTCTCAGTTGGGGACTACATTCTAGGATCAATTTGTCAGAAAAGGGTGCTTTAGCATTGATGGATACGACACGTGACCAACGACAATGTTGATTTTTTTAATCTCCTGGATAATAGGCAGATTTAGTGCAGATTTTCCTGGAGCAGTGGATCTGTTTACGACCACCGAGTCCCTGCTTTGTTTCATGCTGCTCACTTTATGGCTTCATTACTACAATCACAAAGCTGTGGGCACCTCAGCAGCCCGTATCACCATAAATCACACTGAGATAATGGCAGTCGGGTGTTTCCAGCTCGGATGACACCTTTTACTACGACTGGAGTGCGAAGGCATATTTGAGATATAGGTGTATGTAATGTGGAGTCGTAGATACACATGAAGGCTGAGATGGTCACAGACAGAGGCCCTTCTCTGTGGTATCTGAGAAGTGGATGTACAATCAAAATGTATTTGAAAAGTAGCAATCTATTCTTGTAAAACATAATTGCAAGTAAGAAGTGCCCATAAACAGTGCATAGCCGTTATTGATAGGTGTCTTTTTGCCATCACTGAGAACTTCTATATTGTAATCGCCGCCTGATAATAAAAATAAAAAAACACACACATGCATAAAAGATAATAATTGCTCTCTGACTTATGTCTGGCATGGGGTTGAACATTATAGCAGCTTCCCCTTATTGACACAGCTGTTACCCAAACTATAGACTTGCCACTGCAGACGACGGCATGTCTTTATATTGTGCCACACACCCACTAATGACAGCTTTAGTGGCGGTAATTCAGTAGGGTTGAATATGGGGTTAGGTGTGTGAGTCACGTCCTGGGCTCCCCCCTTTGCCAGATGTCCTGCCAGGTTTCCTGCAGTGTCTCTCCCTCTCTCCCTCTCTCTCTCTCTCTCTCTCTCTCTCTCTCTCTCTCTGATGATGCAAGTATGTCCCAAGAATTTCAAAATGGCTGCTTTGGGTCTTGACGAAAAATCCAAAGAAGAACAGAGTATTTTTTAAGAAATTTATTTTTTCATACCTTTTACATGTTTTAATAATTTAGTGACTGGGTTTTGTGTTGTTTGAAGACTGTACACTCAGCAAAACAGACGAGAGCAATCTTAAGAATATATGTAACTTTAAAATGTCAACTCCCTAAACCCATAAAGTTGCACAGTAAAGTTTTTGCCTCCGCCGTGCAGTGTTTGCAAATTCAAATTCAGACCAGTTTTCATGTGGAAACGCTCTGAACTGATGTAAAAACCCTTGACCTAACAGTGTTAATGTTTACTTTGACAGACTAGACACTTACACCTCCCTTAAACTTCAGCTCACTGACCTGTGTGCCCCCTCAAGACCTTCACCACACTATTTCTTCAAATAATATCAAGCAGATTTATCAATAAAGTCAAACTTAATTTCACAGCTTTTTAATTATATCTAAATTATTAAATGATTAAATTTAACACTATTCTGTGGTTTGATGTATACTTCTATTCTGCAGAGCTCTGCGCGCACCTAAGGACTTTTCAGGCCTTGATGGACAAAGTGAATATGCAGTTTAATAGTCTTGCATACTCTAATCCCCCATGTTCTCTCTCCTCTGTGTCAAATCTCCTCAGTGAGAGGGAGGGCTGGGTAGGTGGGAGGGTGGGTAATTCATGCACACATGTGCCTGCCTGTTCCTCCAGTGACAGGGCCAGGGGGAGGGGCACATGATAAATTGCCTTCCACCGGGGACCTCCGAGCACAGCCACCATGATGTGGGTAAAAATGGAAATTGCTCCCTTTCACCGTCATTACATCAGTTTAGGACGCGTGTGGGCCTTATACACACTATGAGAGGAGTTTGTGTCGTCTGACTAACCGCTGCGCCATAGACAAGGGACAGCACAGCCGAGGATCTATTTTAAATAAATAATAATAACTGTAAAACAGCTGGGTCAACAGTATGGCCAGAAGTGAAAGACACACTTGATGCTGTTTAGAGTCGATGATAGCAAAGCAAAAGATATAGGCCCCTTTTCTTGTTATGTTGCCTTAAAGTCATTCACTATGGATAATTAATTGTGGCTGTGTGAACTCAATCATCTGCCCAAGTTTTCTATATATTAAAAAGCAATAAAGCTCAAATATGCAGCTGATCGAGTGTCATAAATAAAAATCAGCTGTAACAACACATGTCCATCGCTGTCATCTGTGCAAGAAAAAATATTTATATAAAAAAAGACAAAATAGAAAAATTTAAATTATTCATATGTGATGTTATTTGTATATAGGATTTTAATATGCGCCTGGTCCACGAGTTGTGACTGTTTGTATCTGCATGAAGATCCCACAACTTTGCACAAGTCCGATCTTTTTTTTTTTTTTTTTTTAATAACAAACTGAGTGCTCTGTACATTAGATTTACAGGTGGATGAGATTATCAAATGCAAATTAAATAATGGCATCCAGGTAATGATCATCCAATCAAAAATAGCCCAGACTCATGTTACACATAAACCAGTTAATGGCCTCCACGTCGAAATTTCACCCATGGTGGAGCATCAGTCTTACTCTTATACTCTCAGCCCACAGCTTTGTCATAAATAAAATAAAATAAAAATGCACACTAGTCGAAAAGGCTTGTAAAAATTCTAGTGCATTCCACCTGAAAGCAGCAAATTATTCAGCTCAACGTCCGTGTTTCTCTTAAGGTTGTGAAATTGATTTTTTTGATATTTTAATTTAGCAATTTAAAATACATAAATGTGCCCATGATTTTAAAAACCACAGAAAAATCAGCTGGCCTTGTCGAGCAGTTTTCTCTCTGACATATTTCACAAATTTACTTTTTTTTTACGCAGGTAAAGTAGCAAGTCAGTCTCCAACGCTTGTCAAAAAATGATCCATCTCAAAACAACACACTGACAAAACTCAGCTACCAGCAAACTAAATTCTCTCATTCGAATTCACTTTATAAAGTCCGTTTAACTCTTTACAAACACACACACACACACACACACACACACACATATACACACACTCTCTCTCTCTCTCTCTCACACACACACACACACACACACACAGTTCAACTTCATTCAACTTGCATTAATTTAAACGTTATAGTGTGCTCTGATTAAAGTGAACTTTTAAAGCTTCTCCATCCTTTGGCTCATAAAGTAATATAATAGAAAGGAAAATAGAAGGAAAAGAAAGAATATATGAACAAATAGTCACAATCTGTCCTCGTGTGACAGCAATTTACTGTTTTGAAAAGTATGACAGTGGAAAAATCTATAGGCCTTTGTCGCGGAGATGATCAAATGAGATTTTCTGGACCCCATCAATTAACTGGCCAATTTTTTAAAAATGTCAGTGTAAAATAAATGAGAGAATTATTGTGAACAATGTTAACACTTAAGAAAATGAGGCACACGGAGATATGGAACAGAATTGTTTCTTATTTTTTTCCAGAATACATACAAAAAAATACCAATTCTCTTTCCAAGGTGTACACCTGAAAAATAACGGCAATTTAAAATGTGGACATTTTTTTTTTTTGAAATTTAAGAAACAAACATGCATGTAAATTATTTTCTTCTCAATGAGACATTAAATAAGAACAAATACAATCATAGCAATTTCAAATTAACATCGAAATGAAGACCCCTACTTTAATTAGTACTCTAACATGTGTGTGTTTTCACTTTACCTATAGAGTTCAGTTTCAACATAATGCACTTTTTGAGTTGCTCAAATATTTTCCATTTGCAGCTATTATCGCCTGCTTTTAAGCCGACATATAAATAAATACAGTTGAAGTCCACGGATCCCGCCCATAAGTTTTAGCGCTGTTAATATAAAAGTCTTTATATTTGCATTCTTAGTACTATAAACTTTTCAAAGTCACTTTTCCTCACTGGTATCCAAGCGCTGATGCTGTGGTGAGTCTCTGGCCATACAGTGCATAAGGGGAGTAGTAAGGGCCGGTGGCTGCGGGGACGGGAACAGGGGCACCAGGGGTTGGCAGAGGGCTTTTGGAGTACGGGTGGTAGCGGCTACTGAGTCCTAACGCGTGATGCGGGCTCCTTAGAGCCAACGTCCCGGGGCTCCCGGGGGCTCCTGACGGTGGCATGTGCATATGGCAGGCCATAGCCGCTGCTGCGGCGCTGGCCAGTGATGAAGACCCGGGATAACCAGAAATCAACTTCTCAGCCCCGGTAAAAGCAGTGTGTGTCCTCAGGTGATTCAGGAGCTCTTCCGAGGTGGAGAAGCGCTTGTCGCACGGTCCATTTGCCGACACCCAATTACAAACATGAGGGAGAGGGTCGTTGGGGAGCATGAAACCATATGGGTACAGAGGGTGTCCGCTAAATGATGGCGCCGAGGAATGAACGCCATGTATGGGGTGTGTCGGGTACATTAGTGGGTAGCTGGACTTTAGGGCGTTAGCGGCTGCTGCAGCTGCAGAGTCGTGTGTGCAGGAAGCACTGGCTGCGCCCGCTAAGTGACTGGCACAATGGTAACTGAGGCAGTAAGGGTCTCTGCACAGGCTGGCTGACATGATGGACGGTGGAGAAGCCCCTGCCAAAGGACTGGATCCAGCCTTACTGCAGCCTAGTGAACTAGCCAGCTGTGCGTTTACCAAACTCCCTCCGTGGGGCAGGAAGTGTTGAGGGTAACCAGCATAGGCCCCAGCCAAGCTACCTGGGTAGGTCATACCAGCAGGAGGCAAAGGGAAAACTGTCTGCCCCGGTTTGTAAGGAGAAACCGGCGCCACAAGTCCTGACCCGAGAACGGATGCGGAGGATACAGAAGTTACGGAGGAGGACTCCGAGGAGGAGGTGGTTTTAGTGCCAGGCGTCGTCTCCTGGTGTTGGTTGACCTCCACGTTAATTCCACCACAACTCACACTTATCCTGCTGTGGCTAGTGGTGCCAGACCCGTCCGTAGTGCCATTTTTATTACAATCAGACTCTTTCTTTTCATCCCTGTCCCCACATTTCCCCTCTGATGGCATAGGGGAGGCTGAAGTGCTGGAGTTGGGGCTGCCTGTCCGCGGCGTAAACGGCTGGCAGGTGGCGCTCGGCACTCGGAAACCAGACTTCTCTCCGCCTGAGACGCCCGAAGATGAGTCCTTCTTGTCTGAAGGTTTAGAATAAGGTTTGAAGCTAGATTTGTCATCCACACCGATGTCACTCAGTTTCAAAGGGCCGGATTTAGATTCCTTCTCACTAGATCCATTTGGTGTTCCGGAGGATAATTTGGAGGAGGGTGGTGGGTCCGGTTTGCCGATCTGAGAGCAGGTCTGCGCCAGCAGAGCCAACGGACTTTTCTTGGCATCTAGCTGCAAAAAAGATTAAATAGATGTTGATAAATGTTTTTAAAACGCACATCGAACACTTTCTTTTATGATTTTAAAATGTACAGCCTGAGAGAATGCGGTTTGATGTAGACATTTCCTGACATTTCCAAACGGGATTTTATATAATTACGCACGGCTCTTCCGTGAACAAAACTACAGTCGTGATGATTATAAAAACAAACTACGAGGCTTCCTGCTTCACGGGACTGTTTAAACACTGGCTGGACAGGAAATGTTACGGGATAACAGCAATACGCTCCCAAAACGTTGTCCCAAGAAACATCGATAATCAAAATACATAACAGTGTACAGTGTACTGTCAGTACACTGACATAAAGTATTAAAAATGTTCTCCTTACCTCTATGGGACTGACCGGGGTAGAAGGCAAAGGCTGCAGATACTCCGGGTGCAAAATGTGTCCCGACCGTGCGGTAAGCATTTTCAAAACCTTGATGGGAAGTCGGTTTGCTTGCCGTAGTGGATCAGACGGTGGTGCGGAGTGGAGAAAAGGCTTGTTGATGCTCGCTGAGCTGCTATTCCGACAACTGCTGCTTTCCCAGGCTGCACAAATATCACTATTTTTCAGAGCAGACGCCGAGGGCGACGTGATCATGTCCCAATTGTCAGGAAATGAAACGGCGATGCTTTCGTCAGATTCATTAAGAAAAACAGAAAAGCAATCGAGCCTCTCTCTCGGGGTAAAGGAGGGAAAAAAACAATCGTAAAATGGTTCAATAATAGGTAGTAATCCTGGTGGTGAAGGAGCAAGGCGCGGCAGCTGGAGGGAGACCGTGCGAGGTTATCGCAGATCCGTGGCTGCGTCTTGCACCATGAGCGCTGCGTCTTGTGTGCGCCTGTCTGCAGTTCCTCGCTCTGTACTCCCGAAGTACGAACTGGTAGAAAATTTCACTTCAAAAGCAGCTGAATTAGTCCGAGATTAAAGCCTTTGCCGCCTTCCAATCAAATGGGACCCTGAGGTGATTGGAGGGTCAAGGGGATGTGACGTTCTCCTCTTTGTAAGCGCCTCTATTTTGACAGCTCGGGGGAGGAGATAGGCTTTAATATTTTGGTTACTGTGAACGCTTGCACCATTTTAGATGTGGGGTTACGAGTTCTAAACATAATAATATAATGTGATAATAATTATGATAATACAATAGATGAACCATATACCTGCAACATTAGGCTAAAATTATAAGTTCACCAGACTCACTTTAACACTTCCATTTGACCTAACATGAAAGATATCATCGAGTTGTGTGTATGGACGCTAAATCGAACACTCAGTTTATCCACCTGGGTAGAGTTAAATCATGTTTTTATCACTTTTAGCACTTTCATTTTCATTTGTTTCTAGTATTAAACAATGTAAGTTATGATGGCACAGTCCTTTACTGATGTCTGCTCACTGCTGCCCATCACTGACCTTCTCATTACTTCATTGCCATTAAAATATCTACGGGGATAGTTATGTCTAAAGTTTCTGGGGTAAAAATATGTTAGTCCGAACTCTGTCGTTATTTTAACAAGTGTTTTATTGTTATACTTTAACGGTGTGTAACCCGGGAGACGCACAAAGTGTGCGCAAATTACGCACGTCCACCACCGGGACGGTTTTTTTTCCACTGGCAAACATAAAACCAACCACTTGAGCTTGAATTCCCTTAACAGACAAGCGTTGACAGGAATAGACCAATGTAGTGATGGAGGGATGTGAATGTCACATGTTTTCAGTATAATATACACCGCCCTTCTATTTCTATCTCCACCCCTCCGTCAAGTGTCAATTCTGCTCCACCGCAATCAATCAGTTATTTGTCAGACGCTGTCAATCCACTGCTTGATTTATGTCAGCTATTGTGGCTGATTACATGCCAGTGTGACTGCGGGAAAAGAACAAATGGGGAGAGAGACATTCTGCAAGAGACACAAGAGTTTTCAGAGGAAATAAATCGATCCTCGAGTTAAGATTTAATTTTTAGATGCATCGACAATAGCCGACGTCCCCAGTCCAGACACTGTAGGGGACATGAAAGCTGTGCACTGAAATAAACACCCACTCTCTTGGTTATTAAACAAAGTCTGTAACTTTTGGAGATTCTCATCAAACACCTCGGAGGTGGCACACACGGTGGGACTTTAATAACTTGCAGACAGTCGAGTTCACATGTTCCACGGAGTAGCTGTTAGTGCTCAAAGGTGCTAAAGTGCTCTTGCTATAATCGGCCGATTACAGTGTTAACAAGAAGCCTAAGGAAAAAAACACTGTTGGTAACAAATAAATTTAAATAAAATGCAGCGTAAAAAAATATCACGCGTATAGTTAAAATAGACAAATTAATAATTTGTTTTCATAATCTAATATATTTGATGTAGCCTATCCTTCCGAAATAAGTTAGTTTAAACAATCTGTGAGAGTGTACATTCATTCAAAAAAAATGATAATGTGTAACAACCCGGTGAAACATCACAGTCTTTCAAAACAGAGCCCTGTCCATTTTAGCTGAACGCATCTGCTATTGTGTTGTTAAAACCTGTCATCTGCCTCGGGCACACTGTCATCTGCGACAAGAATAACAAAGACAGGGAACAAAAAAGAAATCCAGACATTTTATATTGATGTCAGCTCGATTTTATTTACATACAATGAAAATGATTTATTTTCTTCAAGAGGTAGAAAAGCGGAGTGGGGAGAAAGAAAAGAAGAGAAATGGTCTGTCAGGCCGTTGAGAAAAGAAGTTTAAAATGCCTTGAACTATTCACCGCTGAGATGGCTAATCAGTATTGAGGCTCCGGGGCAATCGGGCAGCTTTTCAATGCGGTTCTCCTTTCATCTCAATCGGGATGGAGGCGCTCAATTAAAAGCCTATCAGTTTGTAAGTAAATCAACGCCTATCAAAGTTGTCACATCAAACAAAACGATTATTATTGCAACCCGCCTCTGCCATTAATCTCTTTCTGTGGTAATCTGCTTGACAGGTCAACTTGGAGAGCAAGAAAACCTGGAGTGGACAGTGAGGGGGCAAAATATGTTTTTTCGTGAAAAATAGCAGGACTAACTAAAAACACGCAGAGTGTTGGAGTCCATAATCTCCCGCAAATACAATTTAGGATGAAGGTTATGAAATAAAAATAAGATCAAACACAGACACATGGTGAAAAAGAAGAATATGAGGAAACAATTTACAAATAAATCTAACACACACGCGTAAATACACACTTTTCAGCTAAGTTTGAAAAAAGAAGAAGATTGGTTTCAGTTCATAGGCCTACACTGGTCTGCATGGCTGACTACAGCTTTGTAAACTGTGTATGAACAAATAAAAACAAGCAGCACTTGTCTTCTTTATAAAGACATAAGTCGTAATTTTGAGATAATGTGTAATATAAATAAACACTAACTCCAAAATAGGCCAACAGTTCTTTTCATTTTATTGGGGGAGTTTGTAAGAACTGGGGGATAGAAGTCCAAATGAGCGGAGCTCTTATTCCTTCAAGTGTTCTCAGTGTTTTTCTCTGGCAGAAAAAAAGGGGGAACGTTTCACAATATGCAAAGATGTGTGATTGATAACAGGCTTGCTGTTTTCTGCAAGGGCTGTCAGTCCGTGACACAATATGTGAGTTATTAGGGCAAAGAAGGGCAACCATAAATTTTCACTGTCAGGCGAAAACCCTCTTTATTGTCCGTATGACGAATGGGCTTCTGCACCAGACACCAAAATACTCGGCATTCCCCTTAAATGGGAACACATTCTTGCGACCATAATTCATGATATTTAAATAGAAAGTTTTAATATCCCCATATATTTCATAACACTGACATGTTTATGAATAACTCCCCGCATGCAAATACAACTATTTACATCTGGTGAGGAATATGTTGTACTTGCAGGATTACTTTGAGCTATATACTGGGCTGACTTCTTTGCCACGAGGAAGAACAAATTTCAATCTTATGGCTAATTTATAGAAAATAGAGAATATATAATTAAACTACTTTTCTAATAACAGACCCTTAATTTTACCTACATTTATATTTTAAAGAAATGACATATTTCTTATACCCAGTCAGTTTTGATGCTATTATCAATGTTAAAATGAAGTTATTAATTTTATAATAGTCTTATTCTTTCAACTCTGTTATTTACTTTGAGATAATATTCCAGCCACAACCTAAAGCATGTGCTTTCTTTTTAAATAGACGCACATAATATCCAAATCGCAGAAACAGATAAAAGAAGATAGAGGCTGCACAGGAGAGTAACATATTAAAACCATTCAGATGCATGCATGAAAAGGTTTTTCTAAAACTCCAAGGAGGAAGGACAGGTTTACAGGAAAGTCCGTGACACGACATTACCTGGAAGCATTGCCTACTAAGCCCCGATGTAAAACGTCAGAGAGGTAAAAGGATTTTTAAAAAAAAACATAAGACTGTAACAACATTAAGACGTAGTCCTTCTGTCTAAAACAAACCTATTTTTGCATTACTCAAACACAACCACTTTGCATTCTGTCAAATGTGAAGCACCGCATGGAGCACGGCGGAGACTGGAGCCATGCAGACTCTCTCGCTCTCTCTCCGGGCGGGCTGCGGGGAGAAAGTGAGCTTTTTCCGCGTATGGAGAGTATGGGAGGTCCCACGTGACGTCACATGACATACAGTGAGGAAGAGGAGCAGTGTGGCGCTCCCAAACTTTTACATTCTCTTCAACTTGAGTGCCACTGTTACCCACAGTGTGCAGGTTTGCCCCATTACCTTGACAAAGCAGCTCCTTTCACTCATTAGCACAGCTTCAGAGGGAGAAGGATAAACATAGCAGTGAGGTAAGCTGCTTTAGTGTTTGGCTGCAGTCTCTGCCTGCCTGCATGCTTTTAGGACACAGAGACACATAGGCCTACTAAAATAAATGAATGTAAGATAGTTTGGTAGGTAAAGTCTCTATATATTTATCTTGCCAACATCAGGTTTTTTTAAATTCATTTTATTATCACACCAAGGTGGGTTTTGTCACAAAAGTGACAGTAATCATTCCCAATTCATGATCTTTCTATAATGACATTTAAATTAAATTTGATAGGTAGAGTGTTAAACAGGCATTATCAAGCAGTCAAACACATATAAGAAAAAAGAAACAAGACATATCACAAGCCCACACTGTGTAACAGTGTATGCAGAACTATTGGCCCACAGTATAGTGCTCATAGCTGACCTGCAAAGCTACACAAAGTTGTGACTCAAAGTGAAATAAACACGAGTCATATGGTTAACATGAAGCCGTTAAGGTTTGTTTACATCTCTGATGCTAACTTAGGGCGTAAATGGAAAGTGGTTCTAATAGTTTTCACATTTTATCTGAAACAAACTTTTATTTTATTTCAAAAGTTTGATAAAACAACATTGTCACCACCTCTGGCCTATAGGTCAAGTGGCAGTCCTTTCACATTCACAGTCTTCATAAAGATTTAATTTGTCTCCTTGGATATTCTGTGGTAGCTGGATCAACATCTGGATAGAAAGATAAGTTAGTGTTAAGCTGATGTAATCATTTTTCAATTACAATTTTGCCATTGCCCTCATGCCCATATAGGTAATTTAATGATCACCCAGTGCCATTATATCTTTGCCCAGTTATCTCAAAAGTCAGCAATTTAGAGATACATAATCCATATGAACTCAGGTCATAAGTAGTTTTAACATACAGATATACAGATACATGGAATTATTAACACAATTTCATTGAACCTCATTCATTCAGGACGAGACCCAGTCACAATTACTATAATCATAAAAGACCAAGACACAAAAGTTTGAGAAGTCTTGTGGACAGTGCAAACTGTATTAGTAAATATGCTTTGATATTTAAATACAAGCAGGTCCTCTTTACAGTGTTTGAAAAGTCATAATTTTTTCTTTAGATTACACACACTGTTGTGTGAGTGTTTACAGAACAGAAATACCACAAACAAAAACGTGATTGGATTCAGGGTTGGTTTAGTGTGAAAAAATCACAATACATACACACGTTATTGATAATATCAAGCAGTTGTATACAAGGTTTACCTGCAGTAGCTCAAAGGTATGCATCAGTTTATGGATTTTAGAAGACTATAGGTGAACCTACCTGTTGCCCATGCACTAAGAGATATACAGGTAAAACCATCATTATTGTGCTATGGAGGAGCCAAGGTAAGGGTAAAGCCCATACCATGCAGTTTGTGTCCAAATGTGTGCTTCTACCCATATATCATTTTGCATTGCTTACATTTTATAATCTCAAACTATACACAGATTGATAGGTCTCAGTCCAGAAACATGATTTTTTTATATTCAGTCTAAGGTTTGTAGACAATAAGGATTTTACTCCTACTTCCACAGAGTTAACTGCATTGCAGATGACTACACTTACTGCACTCTCTTGCGTTGTAATTGCCTATTAAAGCTATTGCATTTATTGGTTTTGTGATGTGGTCTGGGCCAAAACAATCACAAACCTAATGTCACAACCCTTTGGTATTATGATTATTCTTGTTAAGTGGAACCAACAAGTCTTAATTGCAGTGTAACCATGATGTGTGAACCACAGACTCCGGAGACAACGCCACAGTTAGCCTACACTGAATAACCCACATGAAAGCTGTCAGTACAGTTTTAATAGGGACTGTAGAAAGTAGTTTCAGTAAACCAAAATTATCTTCATGGCTAACTAAACAAGTAGGGTGTGTGTGAAATGTATTGGTTTTTGTATTTTGAGTGCGTTGTATCACAGGGGGCAGCACTGAGCTCATCCTGTTAAAGCGGTAGAACAGAGGGAAGAAAATGTAACGCTGGGCCTAGTTGGACAAGTAACGCCAAAGGGAGATATGTGCTTTATTGTAAGTATTTCCAAGCAATATGTTTTTGGTTCACAGGAGGAATTCCTTAAAAAACCAGTATTAACAGATGTGTTTGGTTAGGTTAATGCCCCAATACAGAGCAGCAGCGCTTCACTTTCCGAACTGCGTCAAGGTAGCTACTTAAGCTAACGTCGGTAAAATGGAGGCATTGAATTCAGCTTAATTCATTAATCTTCTAATCTATGAAAGGTGAAATATATTTTAAACACGACTCTTCCTAGCACCCTGCTGCAAAAACAGCTGTTTATCTTAATGCTTTTCAACAGGTGCTGGTTATCTCATCCACTTGTGTAAACAAATTAGTTTGTAGGCTACTTCCTGTAAAAATGTAGACACGCGTTCCTTAAACGCAGACTGATGCCAAACATAAGGATTTCATACATGGAAGGGGAAATGTGAGACTGTCCCGTAATCAGGAGACAGTCAGCAGCACTGTGATTTTCACACACACACACACACACACACACAGACACAGTGGGACCGCGTGCTTCCGCACACAACAGCAGGTCAGCTGATTGAGTTGGCACGCGGAAACTGTAAAAGTCAATTGCAAAGCGCCAGTAGATCTCCAAAGTAGCCGGGCTGAGGTTACATCCACTAACATCACCATTAAATGTTGACAGCAGCGGGTGTCTTACCGTGAGCAGGACGTTGGCTATCAACTCTGATTATCAAAGAAAAACAAAACACACAGTCAGTGGGCTGTCATCCTCCTCAGGAGAAAGTTATGGCACGAAACGAGTCGTTGGTCGCTTTGAATGGGACTCAGGTAAGTTTGTTTTGGAAACTGTTTCGACTTCGCCCCCTCGCACGTTTAGCTGGCACCTTAATCAGTGGCTGTTGTATCGGTACTGCATGTAAACTGGTTTTGTTTGTTCCTTCGACATCACCGGTGTCATGTGACCCTGTAGCTAAGTCGTGACTTTCAGTTTTGCACTTCCTCCTGCAACTTAACTGGAGAAAATAACGGAGTAATACCATGCCACAATGTGTCCTTAGTGCAGGGCAAACGATTGAACTATTTTGCACTATATATAATGATGGCTGGAAAGCATATAGAAAATAATTATCTCCTTGCAAAATTAATAGCATGGCATTGGGTGTTAACAGTGTCATGTCCCAACTTTAGGATTAGCTGCTGCATTATTTAGCAACCTATATCAATAAAGTAAATTCAAATAATGGTGCCAAAGCAATATAAAAGTGGGTTGTCCTGAATAATTATTTTGCTGTTCTATTTTGCTATTGTTTCATGGCTTGTTTCATGGCTATTTATATCATATTTATATCATAGTTATCTCTGTGTTTTTTAATTATAATAAATCTTCTTTTTCTTAAAGATTTCCTACATCGGACATGACTGTAAGGACATCCCAGACTTCCTTGGAGACACATATGGCCACTTTGCAAGAAGGCTGGATCTGAGCTTCAATCAGCTCAGGTAGGTGACATATATGTAATAATCTGGATGTATATGCTGCCTGTCTCTTCCTCTTCCTCTTCCTCTTTCTCAGTCTGGTACTGGGAGACATGCATCTTTTACATCAGGTGCAATTGAATGTGTGACCTCGGTCTATAGGTGGTCAGGAGTGTCATCAGAACATCAAAGAGCTGAATTAGTGTTAGCGCTGGGCTGGTGTCACACTGGGGCAGGATAAAAGGTGTGATCGATAAATGTGACATGCTAATTCGGGGGCAAATGGAAGAAAAGATTCTTCTGTCAGGAGATGAAGGAACACCTCATGGCAGCTGCTTCAGAGGGGGCTGCCATTTCAGCAGCAGGCCTAGTGAAGTTGATCTGGCAAGTAAAATGAAGGAGATGATGGTTATAAGGTGCTTTTGTTTCTGAACCTTTTTCATGACTGTCAGGCCATGAAGCCGTCTCAGTCAAGGCAATTTTTTTTTTGTTGTTGAAAATTGTCACCTTGAGGCAGTTGTCTGTGCTGGAGATGTGGAGTCCTCAATTTAGCTGATTTACATCGTGTCATGTTGCAAAACCCCTAATTTGCACACAGTGTTTAGACTGGAAAAATATTAATGGATAAATGAATGAATCCACTGGTGAAGTGCCTGTGAGCAAGGCACTGTGAATGTGTGTAGGTGTGTGAGTGTGAAACAGATGTTCCTGGGAAAAAATGAATTCTCAGGAAACCTATGACCTACTGACCTAATATTTACTATATTCATATGCACACATAGTTTTGCTCAGTATAGGGCTCAGCTTTACATATGGAGTTGTGTAAAGTCCTAGTCATGTAAATGTGTTACACTGGGTGATTATTCAGATTATTAATCAGAATTTAATGGCTGCTCTTGCTTAATTGAACCTGAATACATGGGTAAATGGAATTACACTTGTAGTCATGAAAAAGGTAAGAAACAAGTTGAACATTTGAGAAGAGCAGGTGCAATAGAATTTTAGAATAATCATTTTTGATTTTTGCTTTTTCTTATTTTATGTTGTTTAGATAATTTGGTCAAATTTGACTTGTCCTCACTTATGCCATGTTTCCCCAGTAGATTTATTTTCATTCAAGTTTGCTGGTATATTTTCTGTATTTTCAATATTTTGGTTGTCAGGTGTATGAACAGAGGACCATAAAAAATGGTCAATTGATAATTTACCCAGCATATGTGTTTATATAAAAGGAACAGTTGTGATGCTTTTTCATGTACCAGATGAAAGTCATGTAGACTGACGATGTTTACCATCAGTAAAGTAGATGGTGTGTGTGAGTTTTCAGTTTTATTAAAGTCATGCTGCCCTTGGATGCACCTGTCAGACATTCAGGTGTGCAGCAAAACATTTTGCTTGAAGCTCTGCAATGTAAAAACTTTGCTTACTGTAGCATCGTGCTGTAATTCGATTTCACCGTGTAATCTTAACTGCACCCACATCCAATAAATTTCAGAGTGGGATGTCAGAAACTTTTCCATGTTAGTGTTATCAAACAGTAAGCATTAAGCAAGATGTTAATTGTTAACTTGCTATAATGTGTTGAGTAACTGCCCAAATCTGGTTTTCCAAACACAAACAAACAAACAAACAAACAAAGTTTAAAAGCTGAACAGGTGCTTTACACAGGATGATTGTTATGAGATCATAATTGCTATCTGCGTGGTACAACAACATCCTTGGACAGCTGAATAGTAGACGTCTTCGTGTTACCTCAGAGCAAGAGGAAGCCTGTTACGTCTGGCAAACAGCTTTATGAAATCTGACTGGAACAACCCTTATGTGTGTTGGTTTCAGGGAGATCAAGGCTGGCATTATGTCTCTCGCCCTTGAACCTGTCACATTAAGGACTTGATGTTTAGAATCAAATATTTATAACTCAGATATTACTAATTCATTATTAATTTTCAGTTCAGCTAATCTCAAATGTCAGAAATCATTACTAAACTTCAAAGGGTGGTATGGGCAGAGAAGCGGTGCAGGAGTAATGAGGTGGTACTCGAACCATTTGGGGCTCATATCAGTGGACTATTGATTGATGGTTTGCTAGTGGGCAGAGTGATCTGTTACATCGTGCTTCATCTTTTTCTCTTCTATAGACGGTGTGTTTAAATGGTTCACATTGAAAACCTGTATGCCATCTTTAACATCAAACATGTCTAGAGATAGTTTTACTTTATTGTAAACGTTTCATATGCCTACACATCTCCTGCTGACTTTTTAAACCCTGTACACGTGAAGATACATATACAGACATTCATGTAATGTGTTAACATTAATTTCCAAGAGTGAGTCTTGGTAATATTAACTGCCAGTGTAGGCTATCTGAGCACTGTATCTTTATCCATTGCTATAGAGTATACATTACTGACCTGCTAGTGTGGTTACGCAAGCTTTTCCATCATATACACACACACACACACACACACACACACACACACACACACACACACACACCTATATATCCACCATGCTCTCTTAAACGCCTTCTCTGTTACGATTGGTTTCTGTAGGCGCTCACATGACAACATTGGAGTGTCATGGGTGGGTGGAGCTGTGAAACTCAATAAGCAGCTCAACATGTGATAATATTATATGCTAACTAAGGCACAGCAATCCCCCTGAGTCTTTTTGATCCCCATAAGAATGCAACTCATAGACAGAGGCCCCTGACTCACAGCTTAATGGTGGAAATATTTTCCTGGAAAGAATTGTTTTTTCTGCCCCTGAACTCTTGGCTCTTTTCTACTTGTTTGTAGCCCTTTGGGTAGAATCTGGCGACGAGGACAAAAACAAATAGCATTTGTGACACAATGTTTTGATTATAAAATTATACCAATATTTTCTGCAAGAATACTGGTACTTGTAGAATGTCAATGTAAACATGAAGTATACAGTTTAAGAAAAAATTTACTATATAGCTATACTTACTTTGAAATGACGTTGAAGCAGGCAGAGGTGTGTTTTGCTTATTTTACTCATCTTCAACATATAAATAAGTAAAGAAAATGTTGAGTCATTAAATTATGATGTGATATTGACATTTCTACCAATATCCAATAGCCACTGACTGCCATAGTCATTTCAGTCTGTACTGAAGTGATTTCAGACGCATCTTTTCCTGGATTTTCTTTGAACTTTTGCATATTTTAAAGCATTCCTGCAAGAACAGTTATTTGTAAGTCATTAAAGACATGCACAGAAAACTACTTGGAGAGTAAATTCCATATGTAAACAGCCATGGCTTATTATGGCTAAAATATATGTAAAGGCACACCTTTACCCTTGCACTAAAGAAATGAATCATTCCTATACCAGGGGAGTTTGATAATTTTGGTAATTTATTTGGTGATGCAATAATTTACAATTAAGATCAGGAAAAAAGTAAAAAAAAGAGCAATCTTGCATCTATTATTATATCCAACATTCAGAATTATATTTGGTCTTGTTTCACAATATTATGTTCATCCAGGATTCATGAATGTAGAGGTTAAGTTGGCCATCATTTCACATTACATGTCAGATAGTAGAGACATTTGTGTATTGACACCATGACCTCATTTCAGTGTCAGCTGAAGCGAACCAGGTGTAAACAGATGCACATGAAACTCAGTGGACTGCCTTCAGCATTGTGCATCTCTTCATGCTGCTCGACTCAAATCGAGAGGGAGACATTGCCAGAGTTTGTTGTCGCTAATGTCAGCTCAATTGACAACACTCATCAGGCAGCCTGACAATGAGTCACAATGAGAAGCAAGGTACTGGCATCACCTTTAACTGAGTCCTGTGTTTTTTATATGTGTGTGTTGTACATTTGTTTATGTTTGTGTGTACGCTTGTGCATGGTTGCTTGCATACAGTGTTTGTGCATCTGTCTCTGTGAGCATAACTGTGAGTGGCTGGGCAGGTAATGGCAGGATGAAATTATGGTAGCGGGCTGTCACACCCACACCTCTCCCTGTGTGTGCTGCAGTGTCAGCCTGTCTCATCAATGTGTTGAGACGTGTGGCTCACACTGAGATTCCTGTCTCAGGACGAGCTTGGAGAGTATTGTGTTGTCCACTTTGTTCCAGGTCAGGTGTGTACACAGTGCAGTGAGTGGGCATGTGCTGTGTTGACATGATTCTCCTCTCTGACTGTGGTGCACTTTGGGTGCCTGCATCTGTTTCATGCAGCGCTATCACCCTGGACACATGAGGTTTTCAGGAGGACACATGTCTATGAGTCACAGGAAGAATCCCTGACTGTTGGAACAGTGATACCTTTCTTCTAAGATCTGACATGGCATCGTGATAAACAAATCACATCTGGGCAATGCCAGCATTTGTGAAACCTTAGACCTAACCTGAAAGTTAACCCAGCACTATTTTACTTTGATCTGTTCTCACTAGTTAGATGTGCCCCACACATGTGATGCTGTATACTGAATGTGTAATGTCAGAACACTTGTAAAATATTTTAAAACAACTGTGACATACTTGTTATAGTTGATCATAAGGTTTGGTCATTCCAGTTGATTGGTGTTTTTACAGACCACATCATGTGTTACACAAATCTTCATCACATCTGTTTTTAAGTATAGTGCTTAATCAGAATGGATTACAATGATTCGCATCTTAGGCAGATTAAGTTTTTGTTGTGACAATGTCAGAGAGGTGTTGATTCAACTCTATGATAATTGTGGTTGCTTAAGTGTGTGTTATAGTTGTATTTCTAATACTCTGCTCACTTTGGCAAAGTATTGGAGAAATAAGTATGAAGTTTGCCGATTTTATCAGCCGATATTGACCTATCACAGTTATATCGTCTTATATCCTCCGATATGCGCTGCTATGAATACTTTTATTAAGAAGCAATAATGCAGTGGAAATGCTGAATGAAGTTAAATATATATATAATATATATTTACATATTTGTTCCTATGTTTTTTATTTATAGTTATTTATTTTTATAGTTATTCTATTTAATTCCCAGTGAAGTTTACTGTTTCAATGATCTTGAATGTCATTTTGGACAATAAAGTTTATTGTTAAACTGTAAAATATCCTGCTTTCATTCCATATCTTTTTTCACAAGTGTTTTACTTATATATATATAATATATATATATATATATATATATATATATATTATATACCTATATATATATATATATATATCGATATATCTATCTGAATTTTCTTACTCCCTAATATCGGTTTTGGCATTGGCCCCAAAAATCCAATATCGGTCGGGCTCTAGTCTAAAGTGATCTTGTGTAAATGGAGACTGGGCAAAAGATGATGGTATAATTTCAAATCCTGTATGTTGTTGAATAGTTTTTGTTGGTGTCACAGTTTGACGTAGAAGTTGAAGTTTAAGGCTCCAGATGGTTATGTTGTGATATTTTATTGCTGCCACTTCAAGCAACCATTGATGCATTCAGAGGAAAGTCACAAGTTAACAGGAAAACCAGTTGATCTGTAACACTGGTACTTGACTCTGTCCTCCGTCATTGATAGCTTCCTCCTCTGTCTGCTGTCAGACCAGATAAATATAGTGTAGTATCACAAACAATGGTTCTAATGACAAGCCTTAATTAACTTGCATATCATCTTGCTATGTTGTCTTTTTACCCAGTGCCAAACTGGAGCGGTTATCTTTTGCAGTTACAGCTAGAAGTGGTGTATTTAAATATGTTTTGTTCGTACAGACAAGGTCAGATTTTAGTAAAGTTGGTGCAAAATTGGAGCAAGGTAGCTGCCTTTTAAATTTCTGACCTTTAATTCAGCTGTTAACCAAACTGGGGTCATATCCAGTACTACTCTTTATATCAGCGGTCCCCAAACTTTTTTCAGTGGGGGCCACATCAACTTTCCTTTCTGAGATGGGGGGCGGAGGTTAGTCTATAACAGGAAATGATATGGGCCAGGGTGACAACCAGTATTATTGTGGAGATTACAATGATAATTTGTTGTAGCTGCCCTTCGTTTGGCTTTGGCACCACCTGTTGATTTGCAAAAAAAAGTAATAAAAAGTCTTCACATGTGTTTATTTGAAGTACCACAGATACTCCATGTGTTTTATAGAAAATAATAATAATAATAAAACAACACAAACTGATGGTAATGCCGGGAGGGGTGGCGGGCGGCTAGCTCTGCTTGCTGGGCGCAATGGCTGTGCTGGGGGGGTG
>NW_019174733.1:2144074-2144387 GCF_002260705.1 Seriola dumerili | reverse complement strand
AGGGTGACAACCAGTATTATTGTGGAGATTACAATGATAATTTGTTGTAGCTGCCCTTCGTTTGGCTTTGGCACCACCTGTTGATTTGCAAAAAAAAGTAATAAAAAGTCTTCACATGTGTTTATTTGAAGTACCACAGATACTCCATGTGTTTTATAGAAAATAATAATAATAATAAAACAACACAAACTGATGGTAATGCCGGGAGGGGTGGCGGGCGGCTAGCTCTGCTTGCTGGGCGCAATGGCTGTGCCGGGGGGGGGGGGGCGCCGGCGGGCCGCCGGGCGGCTAGCTCTGCTTGCTGGGCGCAATG